>NW_028237586.1:0-15362 GCF_017979445.1 Akebia trifoliata | reverse complement strand
CAAGGGTGATCTTGGATTTTTCTCAGTTTTCGCCCAGGGTTATCTTGGATATTTCTCAGTTGTCTCCAAGGTTATCTTGGATTTTGCTCAGTTGCCGCAAAGGGTTATCTTGGATTTTGCTCAGTTGCCGCCAAGGGTTATCTTGGATTTTGCTCAGTTGCCGCCAAGGGTTATCTTGGATTTGCCCAGTTTCCGCCAAGGGTTAACTTGATTTTCTCAGTTTTCGCCCAGGGTTATCTATATTTTTCTCAGGTGTCGCCAATGGGTTATCTTGAATTTGCTCAGTTGCCGCCAAGGGTTATCTTGGATTTTGCTCAGTTTCCGCCAAGGGTTATCTTGGATTTTGCTCAGTTGCCGCCAAGGGTTATCTTGGATTTTGTCGGTTTTCGGCAAGGGTTATCTTGGATTTTGCTCAGTTTTCGCCAAGGGTTATCTTGGATTTTGCTTAGTTACCGCCAAGGGTTATCTTGGATTTTGCTCAGTTGCCGCCAAGGGTTATCTTTGATTTTGCTCAGTTTCCGCCAAGGGTTATCTTGGATTTTTCTCAGTTTCCGCCTAGGGTTATCTTGGATTTTACTCAGTTTCCGCCTAGGGTTATCTTGGATTTTACTCAGTTTCCGCCAAGGGTTATCTTGGATTTCGCTCAGTTGCCGCCAAGGGTTATCTTGGATTTTGCCCAGTTGCCACCAAGGGTTATCTTGGATTTTCCCGCCAAGGGTTATCTGGGATTTTGCTCAGTTGTCGCCAATGGTTATCTTGGATTTTGCTCAGTTGCCGCCAAGGGTTATCTTCGATTTTGCTCAGTTTCCGCCAAGGGTTATCTTGGATTTTGCTCAGTTGTCGGCAAGGGTTAACTTGGATTTTGCTCAGTTTCCGCCAAGGGTTATCTTGGATTTTTCTCAGTTTTCGCCTAGGTTATCTTGGATTTTACTCAGTTTCCGCCAAGGGTTATCTTTGATTTTACTCAGTTTCCGCCAAGGGTTATCTAGGATTTTGCTCAGTTGCCGCCAAGGGTTATCTTGGATTTTGCCCAGTTGCCGCAAGGGTTATCTTGGATTTTGCGCAGTTGCCGCCAAGGGTTATCTTGGATTTTGCTCAGTTGCCGCCAAGGGTTATCTTCGATTTTGCTCAGTTTCCGCCAAGGGTTATCTTGGATTTTGCTCAGTTGTCGCCAAGGGTTATCTAGGATTTTTCTCAGTTGCCGCCAAGGGTTATCTTGGATTTTGCCCAGTTGCCGCCGAGGGTTATCTTGGATTTTGCGCCAAGGGTATCTTAGATTTTGCCGCCAACGGGTTATCTGGGATTTTACTCAGTTGCCGCCAAGGGTTATCTTGGATTTTGCTCAGTTGCCGCCAAGGGTTATCTTGGATTTGCTCAGTTTCCGCAAGGGTTATCTTGGATTTTTCTCAGTTTCGCCAAGGTTATCTTAGATTTTGCTCAGTTGCCGCAAGGGTTATCTTGGATTTTGCTCAGTTGCCGCCCAAGGGTTATCTTGGATTTGCTCAGTTGCCGCCAAGGGTTAACTTTATTTTTCTCAGTTTTCGCCCAGCATTATCTTGAATTTTCTCAGGTTGTCGCCAAGGGTTATCTTGAATTTTGCCCAGTTGTCGCAAGGGTTATCTTGATTTTGCTCAGTTGCCGCAAAGGGTATCTTTGGATTTTGCTCAGTTGCCGCCAAGGGTTATCTTGATTTTGCTCAGTTGCCGCCAAGGGTTATCTTGGATTTTTACTCAGTGCCGCCAAGGGTTATCTTGGATTTTGTCAGTTTTCGCCAAGGGTTATCTTTGGATTTTGTCAGTTGCCGCCACGGGTTATCTTGGATTTTGCTCAGTTTCTGCTAGGGTTATCTTGATTTTGCCCTCCGTTGCCGCCAAGGGTTAATTGATTTTACTCAGTTTCCGCCAAGGGTTTATCTTGGATTTTGCTCAGTTGCCGCCAATGGTTATCTTGGATTTTGCTCAGTTGCCGCCAAGGTTATCTTGGATTTTGCCACCAAGGTTATCTGGGATTTTGCTCAGTTTCGCCAAGGGTTATCTTGGATTTTGCTTAGTTTTCGCCAAGGGTTATTTTGGATTTGCTCAGTTTCGCCAAGGGTTATCTTGCATTTTGCTCAGTTGCGCCCAAGGGTTATCTTGGATTTTGCTTTCTTGTTTCCGCCAAGGGTTATTTGGATTTTGCTCAGTTTCCGCCAAGGGTTATCTTGGATTTTGCTCAGTTTTGCCAAGGGTATCTTTGATTTTACTCAGTTTCGCCAAGGGTTATTTGGATTTCCTCAGTTTCCGCCAAGGGTTATCTTGGATTTTGCTCAGTTGCCGCAGGTATCTTGGATTTTTTCGGTTTCGCAGGGTTATCATGGATTTTGCTCAGTTTCGCCAAGGGTTATCTTGGATTTGCTCAGTTCCCGCCAAAGGGTTATCTTGGATTTGCTCATTGCCGCCAAGGGTTATCTTGGATTTTGCCGTCAAGGGTTATCATGGCTTATCACTTGCTTTCTCACCACCACACAAGGGTTATCTTTGATTTTCTCCAGTTGCGATGCAAAGTGGTCTAGGATTATTTTTTGTAGTCACCTAAGGTTACCCTGATTCCCAAGTTCCCCCACGGGTTATCTGGATTTTGCTCAGTGTGCGCCAAGGGTTATCTTGAATTTGCTCAGTTGCCGCCAATGGTATCTTGGATTTGCTCAGTTCCGACGGGGTTATCTTCAATTTGCCGTCCGCCAAGGGTTCTCTTGGATTTTTCCAGTTGTCCGCCACAAGAGGTGTAACTTTCTTGGTTTTGCTCAGTTACCATTTGCTCAGAATGCGCTATGTTTATTGGATTTGCTCAATGTTTCCAGGTCAAGGGTTTCATTTGAGCATTTAGCGTCACCACATCTTGGTTTGCTAGCCTTTTCGCCAAGGGTGCACCAAGTGGTTCAGCGCACAGGGTTACTATTTTGCGCCACAGTTTGCCGCATCAGATTTACACTTACGTAGCCGGTTTCTTTTTTTTTTCCCCCCGCAGGGCCGCTTGGTTACACATTTTGCTCAGTTGCCGCCAAGGGTTATCTTGGATTTTGCCCAGTTTCCGCTAAGGCGTTGGTAACTTGTATTTTTTCTCCGTTTTCGCCAAGGGTTATCTTCATATTTTGCTCAGTTGTCGCAAGGGTTATCTTGAATTTGCTCAGTTTCCGCCAAAGGGTTATCTTGGATTTTGCTTCGTTTCCGCCAAGGGTTATCTTGGATTTTTGCTCAGTTGCCGCCAAGGGTTATCTTGGATTTGTCAGTTTTCGCCAAGGGTTATCTTGGATTTTGCTCAGTTTTCGCCAAGGGTTATCTTGGATTTTGCTTAGCCAACGCCAAGGGTTATCTTGCATTTGCTCAGTTGCCGCCAAGGGTTATCTTGGATTTGCTCCGTTTCCGCAAGGGTTATCTGGATTTTGCTCAGTTTCCGCCTTGGGTTATCTTGGATTTTTACTCAGTTTCCGCCAAGGGTTATCTTGGATTTTGCTCAGTTTTCGCCCAAGGGTTATCTTGGATTTTCTCAGTTGCCGCCAAGGTTATCTTGGATTTTGCTCAGTTGCCACCACGGGTTATCTTGGATTTTCCGCCAAGGGTTATCTGGATTTTGCTCAGTTGTCGCCAATGGTTATCTTGATTTTGCTCAGTTGCGCCAAGCGGTTATCTTCGATTTTGCTCAGTTTCCGCCAAGGGTTATATTTGGATTTTGCTCAGTTGTCGGCACGGGTTTTATCTTGGATTTTGCCCTAAGTTTCCGCCAAGGGTTATTTGGATTTTTCTCAGTTTTCGCCTAGGTTATCTTGGATTTTACTCAGTTCCGCCAAGGGTTATCCTTGATTTTACTCAGTTTCCGCCAAGGGTTATCTTGGATTTTGCTCAGTTGCGGCAAGGGTTATCTTGGATTTTCTCAGTTGCCGCCAAGGGTTATCTTGGATTTTGCGCCAGTTGCCGCCAAGGGTTATCTTGGATTTTGCTCAGTTGCCGCAAGGGTATCTTGGATTTTGCTCAGTTCCGCCAAGGTTATCTTGGATTTTGCTCAGTTGTCGCCAGGGTTATCTAGGATTTTTCTAAGTTGCCGCCAAGGGTTATCTGGATTTTGCCTCAGTTGCCGCCAAGGGTTATCTTGGATTTTGCCGCAGTTACCCAAGGTTGATCTTTTTTTTCTCAGTTTCCCTCCCCCAATATTTCGAATTTTCGCCATTTGCCGCCAAGGGTTATCTTGGATTTTACTCAGTTGCCGCCAAGGGTTATCTTGGATTTTGTCAGTTGCCGCCAAGGGTATCTTGGATTTTGCTCAGTTTCCGCAAGGGTTATCTTGGATTTTTCTCAGTTCGCCCCCAAGGTTATCTTTGATTTGCTCAGTTGCCGCCAAAGGGTTATCTTGATTTTGCTCAGTTGCCGCAAGGGTTATCTTGGATTTTGCTCAGTTGCCGCCAAGGTTTATCTTTTTTTTGCTCAGTTTTCGCCCAGGCATTCCCAGGTTATCTTGATTTTTCTCAGGTCGCCAAGGGTTATCTTGTATTTTGCTCAGTTTCGCCCAGGGTTTATCTTTGATTTTGCTCAGTTGTCGCAAAGGGTTATCTTGGATTTGCTCAGTTGCCGCCAAGGGTATCTTTGATTTTGCTCAGTTTCCGCCAAGGGTTATCTTGGATTTTGCTCAGTTGCCGCCAAGGGTTATCTTGGATTTTGCTCAGTTGCCGCCAAGGGTTATCTTGGATTTTGCTCAGTTTCCGCCAAGGGTTATCTTGGATTTTGCTCAGTTGCCGCCAAGGGTTATCTTGGATTTTGCACAGTTGCGGCAAGGGTATATCTAGATTTTGCTCAGTTTCGCCAGGGGTTATCTTGGATTTTCTAAGTTGCCGCCAAGGGTTATCTTGGATTTTGCTCAGTTTTCGCAAGGGTATTTTGGATTTTACTCAGTTGCCACCAACGGTTTGTTTTGGATTTTGCTCAGTTGCCGTCAAGGGTTAACTTGATTTTGCTCAGTCACCGCCAAGGGTTTATCTTTGATTTTGCTCTAGTTGCCGCCAAGGGTTTCTTCGGATTTTGCTCAATGCCGCCAAGGGTTATCTTTGATTTCGTCAGTTTTCGCCAAGGGTTATCTTGGATGTTCGCCAGTTGCCGCCAAGGGTTAACTAAGATTTTTGCTCAGTTGCCGCCAAGGGATATCTTGGATTTTGCTCCGTTTCCGCCCAAGGTTTGCTCAATTGCCGCCAAGGGTATCTTGGATTTTACTCAGTTTCCGCCAGGGTTTTCTCTTGGATTTTGCGTCCGTTGTAAGCCATGCTGATCTTGGATTTTTCTCAGTTTCCGCCAAGTTTATCTTGGAAATTTGCCCAGTTGCCATCAAGGGTTATCTAGGATTTTGCGCAGTTGCCGCAGAGGGTTAACTTGGATTTTGCCCAGTTTCCGGCAAGGGATCTTGGATTTGCCCAGTTTCCGCCAAGAGTTATCTTAGATTTTTCTCAGTTGCCGCAAACGGTTATCTTGGATTTGGCTCCAGTTGCCGCCAAGGTTTATCTTGGCTTTTGCCGTCAAGGGTTATCATGGATTTTACTAGTTGCCGCCAAGAGTTATCTTGGATTTTGCTCAGTTTCCGCCAAGGGTTATTTTGATTTTGCTCAGTTTCCGCCCAAGGGTTATCTTGGATTATTCTCAGTTGTCGGCACAAGGGTTATCTTGAATTTTGCCAGTTGCCGCCAAGGGTTATCTTTGATTTTGCTCAGTTGCCGCAAAGGGTTATCTTCAATTTTGCTCAGTTTCCGCCCAGGGTTATCTTGGATTTGCTCAGTTGCCGCCAAGGGGTATCTTGGATTTTGCTCAGTTTCGTAAGGGTGATCTTGGATTCTCCGTTTTCACCCTGGGTTATCTTGGATATTCTCAGTTGCTCCAAGGTTATCTTGATTTTGCTCAGTTGCCGCAAAGGGTACCTTGGATTTTGCTCAGTTGCCGCCAAGGGTTTATCTTGGATTTTGCTCAGTTGCCCCAAGGGTTATCTTGGATGTGCCCAGTTTCCGCCAAGGGTTAATTTGTATTTTTCAGTTTTCGCCCAGGGTTATCTTGGACTTTTCTCAGGTGTCGCCAACGGGTTATCTTGAATTTGCTCAATTGTCGCCAAGGGTTATCTTGGATTTTGCTCAGTTGCCGCAAAGGGTTATCTTGGATTTTGCTCAGTTTCCGCCAGGGTTATCTTGGGATTTTGCTCAGTTGCCGCAAGGGTTATCTTGGATTTTGCTCAGTTTGCGCCCAAGGGTTATCTTGGATTTTGCTCAGTGCCGCCAAGGGTTATCTTGGATTTTGCCTCAGTTGCCCGCCAAGGTTATCTTGGATTTTGCTCAGTTTCCGCCAAGGGTTAACCTGAATTTTGCTCGGTTTTCGGCAAGGGTTATCTTAGATTTTGCTCAGTTTCGCCAGGGGTTATCTTGATTTTCCTAAGTGCCGCCAAGGGTTATCTTGGATTTTGCTAGTTTTCGCAAGGGTTATTTTGGATTTTACTCAGTTGCCACCAACGGTTGTTTTGATTTTGCTCAGTTGCCGCAAGGGTTAACTTGGATTTTGCTCAGTCACCGCCAAGGGTTATCTTTGATTTTGCTCAGTTGCGCCAAGGGTTTTCTTCGATTTTTGCTCAATTGCCGCAAAGGTTATATCTTGATTTCGCTCAGTTGTCGCCAAGGGTTATCTTGGATGTCGCTCAGTTGGCCGCCAAGGTTTAACTAAGATTTTGCTCAGTGCCGCTAGGGATAATCTTGGATTTTGCTCAGTTCCGCCAAGGTTTGCTCCATTGCCGCCAAGGTTATCTTGGATTTTACTAAGTTTCCGCCAAGGGTTATCTTGGATTTTGGTCAGTTGTAGCCAAGGCTGATCTTGGATTTTTCTCAGTTTCCGCCAAGGGTTATCTTCGAATTTGCTCAGTTGTCGCCAAGGGTTATCTAGGATTTTTCTCAGTTGCCGCCAAGGGTTATCTTGGATTTTGCCCAGTTGCCGCCGAGGGTTATCTTGGATTTTGCCGCCAAGGGTTATCTTAGATTTTGCCGCCAAGGGTTATCTGGGATTTTACTCAGTTTCCGCCAAGGGTTATCTTGGATTTTGCTCCGTTGCCGCCAAGGGTTATCTTGGATTTTGCTCAGTTTCCGCTAAGGGTGATCTTGGATTTTTCTCAGTTTTCGCCCAAGGTTATCTTGGATTTTGCTCAGTTGCCGCAAAGGGTTATCTTGGATTTTGCTCAGTTGCCGCCAAGGGTTATCTTGGATTTTGCTCAGTTGCCGCCAAGGGTTAACTTGTATTTTTCTCAGTTTTCGCCCAGCATTATCTTGAATTTTTCTCAGGTGTCGCCAAGGGTTATCTTGAATTTTGCCCAGTTGCCGCCAAGGGTTATCTTTGATTTTGCTCAGTTGCCGCAAAGGGTTATCTTGGATTTTGCTCAGTTGCCGCCAAGGGTTATCTTTGATTTTGCTCAGTTGCCGCCAAGGGTTATCTTGGATTTTGCTCAGTTGCCGCCAAGGGTTATCTTGGATTTTGCTCAGTTTCCGCCAAGGGTTAACTTGAATTTTGCTCTGTTTTCGGCAAGGGTTATCTTAGATTTTGCTCAGTTTTCGCCAGGGGTTATCTTGGATTTTCCTAAGTTGCCGCCAAGGGTTATCTTGGATTTTGCTCAGTTTTCGCCAAGGGTTATTTTGGATTTTACTCAGTTGCCACCAACGGTTGTTTTGGATTTTGCTCAGTTGCCGTCAAGGGTTAACTTGGATTTTGCTCAGTCACCGCCAAGGGTTATCTTTGATTTTGCTCAGTTGCCGCCAAGGGTTTTCTTCGATTTTGCTCAATTGCCGCCAAGGGTTATCTTTAATTTCGCTCAGTTGTCGCCAAGGGTTATCTTGGATGTGTTCAGTTGCCGCCAAGGGTTAACTAAGATTTTGCTCAGTTGCCGCCAAGGGATATCTTGGATTTTGCTCAGTTTCCGCCAAGGTTTGCTCAATTGCCGCCAAGGTTATCTTGGATTTTACTCAGTTTCCGCCAAGGGTTATCTTGGATTTTGGTCAGTTGTAGCCAAGGGCTGATCTTGGATTTTTCTCAGTTTCCGCCAAGGGTTATCTTGGAATTTGCCCAGTTGCCGCCAAGGGTTATCTAGGATTTTGCGCAGTTGCCGCCGAGGGTTAACTTGGATTTTGCCCAGTTTCCGCCAAGGGTTATCTTGGATTTTGCCCAGTTTCCGCCAAGAGTTATCTTAGATTTTTCTCAGTTGCCGCCAAAGGTTATCTTGGATTTGGCTCAGTTGCCGCCAAGGGTTATCTTGGATTTTGCCGTCAAGGGTTATCATGGATTTTACTCAGTTGCCGCCAAGAGTTATCTTGGATTTTGCTCAGTTTCCGCCAAGGGTTATTTTGGATTTTGCTCAGTTTCCGCCAAGGGTTATCTTGGATATTTCTCAGTTGTCGGCAAGGGTTATCTTGAATTTTGCTCAGTTGCCGCCAAGGGTTATCTTTGATTTTGCTCAGTTGCCGCAAAGGGTTATCTTCAATTTTGCTCAGTTTCCGCCAAGGGTTATCTTGGATTTTGCTCAGTTGCCGCCAAGGGTTATCTTGGATTTTGCTCAGTTTCCGCTAAGGGTGATCTTGGATTTTTCTCAGTTTTCGCCCTGGGTTATCTTGGATATTTCTCAGTTGTCTCCAAGGGTTATCTTGAATTTTGCTCAGTTGCCGCAAAGGGTTACCTTGGATTTTGCTCAGTTGCCGCCAAGGGTTATCTTGGATTTTGCTCAGTTGCCGCCAAGGGTTATCTTGGATGTTGCCCAGTTTCCGCCAAGGGTTAACTTGGATTTTTCTCAGTTTTCGCCCAGGGTTATCTTGGACTTTTCTCAGGTGTCGCCAAGGGTTATCTTGAATTTTGCTCAATTGCCGCCAAGGGTTATCTTGGATTTTGCTCAGTTGCCGCAAAGGGTTATCTTGGATTTTGCTCAGTTTCCGCCATGGGTTATCTTGGATTTTGCTCAGTTGCCGCCAAGGGTTATCTTGGATTTTGCTCAGTTGCCGCAAAGGGTTATCTTGGATTTTGCTCAGTTGCCGCAAAGGGTTATCTTGGATTTTGCTCAGTTGCCGCCAAGGGTTATCTTGGATTTTGCTCAGTTTCCGCCAAGGGTTAACCTGAATTTTGCTCGGTTTTCGGCAAGGGTTATCTTAGATTTTGCTCAGTTTTCGCCAGGGGTTATCTTAGATTTTCCTAAGTTGCCGCCAAGGGTTATCTTGGATTTTGCTCAGTTTTCGCCAAGGGTTATTTTGGATTTTACTCAGTTGCCACCAACGGTTGTTTTGGATTTTGCTCAGTTGCCGTCAAGGGTTAACTTGGATTTTGCTCAGTCACCGCCAAGGGTTATCTTTGATTTTGCTCAGTTGCCGCCAAGGGTTTTCTTCGATTTTGCTCAATTGCCGCCAAGGGTTATCTTTGATTTCGCTCAGTTGTCGCCAAGGGTTATCTTGGATGTCGCTCAGTTGCCGCCAAGGGTTAACTAAGATTTTGCTCAGTTGCCGCCAAGGGATATCTTGGATTTTGCTCAGTTTCCGCCAAGGTTTGCTCAATTGCAGCCAAGGTTATCTTGGATTTTACTCAGTTTCCGCCAAGGGTTATCTTGGATTTTGGTCAGTTGTAGCCAAGGCTGATCTTGGATTTTTCTCAGTTTCCGCCAAGGGTTATCTTGGAATTTGCCTAGTTGCCGTCAAGGGTTATCTAGGATTTTGCGCAGTTGCCGCCGAGGGTTAACTTGGATTTTGCCCAGTTTCCGCCAAGGGTTATCTTGGATTTTGCCCAGTTTCCGCCAAGAGTTATCTTAGATTTTTCTCAGTTGCCGCCAAAGGTTATCTTGGATTTTGCTCAGTTGCCGCCAAGGGTTATCTTGGATTTTGCCGTCAAGGGTTATAATGGATTTTACTCAGTTGCCGCCAAGAGTTATCTTGGATTTTGCTCAGTTTCCGCCAAGGGTTATCTTGGATTTTGCTCAGTTTCCGCCAAGGGTTATCTTGGATATTTCTCAGTTGTCGCCAAGGGTTATCTTGAATTTTGCTCAGTTGCCGCCAAGGGTTATCTTTGATTTTGCTCAGTTGCCGCAAAGGGTTATCTTCAATTTTGCTCAGTTTCCGCCAAGGGTTATCTTGGATTTTGCTCAGTTGCCGCCAAGGGTTATCTTGGATTTTGCTCAGTTTCCGCTAAGGGTGATCTTGGATTTTCTCAGTTTTCGCCCTGGGTTATCTTGGATATTTCTCAGTTGTTTCCAGGGGTTATCTTGGAATTTTGCTCAGTTGCCGCAAAGGGTTACCTAGGATTTTGCTCAGTTGCCGCCAAGGGTTATCTTGGATTTTGCTCAGTTGCCGCCAAGGGTTACCTTGGATGTTGCCCAGTTTCCGCCAAGGGTTAACTTGTATTTTTCTTAGTTTTCGCCCAGGGTTATCTTGGACTTTTCTCAGGTGTCGCCAAGGGTTATCTTGAATTTTGCTCAGTAGGCGCAAAGGGTTATCTTGGATTTTGCTCAGTTTCCGCCATGGGTTATCTTCTATTTTGCTCAGTTGCCGCCAAGGGTTATCTTGGATTTTGCTCAGTTGCCGCAAAGGGTTATCTTGGATTTTGCTCAGTTGCCGCAAAGGGTTATCTTGGATTTTGCTCAGTTTCCGCCAAGGGTTATCTTGGATTTTGCTCAGTTGCCGCCAAGGGTTATCTTTGATTTTGCTCATTTTCTGCCAAGGGTCATCTTTGATTTTTCTCAGTTGATGCCAAGGGTTATCTAGGATTTTGCTCAATTTGCAGCCAAGGTTATCTTGGATTTTACTCAGTTTCCGCCAAGGGTTATCTTGGATTTTGGTCAGTTGTCGCCAAGGGTGATCTTGGATTTTTCTCAGTTTCCGCCAAGGGTTATCTTGGAATTTGCCCAGTTTCCGCCAAGGGTTATCTTGGATTTTGCGCAGTTGCCGCCGAGGGTTAACTTGGATTTTCCCAGTTTTCGCCAAGGGTTATCTTGGATTTTGCCCAGTTTCCCGCCAGATTTATCTTAGATTTTTCTCAGCTGCCGCCAAAGGTTATCTTGGATTTTGCTCAGTTGCCGCCAAGGGTTATCTTGGATTTTGCCGTCAAGGGTTATCATGGATTTTACTCAGTTGCCGCCAAGAGTTATCTTGGATTTTGCTCAGTTTCCGCCAAGGGTTATCTTGGATTTTGCTCAGTTTTTGCCAAGGGTTATCTTGCATATTTCTCAGTTGTCGCCAAGGGTTATCTTGAATATTGCTCAGTTGCCGCCAAGGGTTATCTTTGATTTTGCTCAGTTGCCGCAAAGGGTTATCTTCAATTTTGCTCAGTTTCCGCCAAGGGTTATGTTGGATTTTGCTCAGTTGTCGCCAAGGGTTATCTTGGATTTTGCCGTCAAGGGTTATCATGGATTTTACTCAGTTGCTGCCAAGAGTTATCTTGGATTTTGCTCAGTTTCCGCCAAGGGTTATCTTGGATTTTGCTCAGTCTCCGCCAAGGGTTATCTTGGATTTTTCTCAGTTGCCGCCAAGGGTTATCTTGAATTTTGCTCAGTTGCCCCAAGGGTTATCTTGATTTTGCTCAGTTGCCGCCAAGGGTTATCTTCAATTTTGCTCAGTTTCTGCCAAGGGTTATCTGGATTTTGCTCAGTTGCCGCCAAGGGTTATCTTGGATTTTGCGTCAAGGGTTATCTTGGATTTTACTCAGTTGCCGCCAAGGGTTATCTTGGATTTTGCTCAGTTTCCGCCAAGGGTAATCTTGGATTTTGCTCAGTTTCCCAAGGGTTATCTTGGATTTTCTCAGTTGTCGCCAAGGGTTATCTTGAATTTTGCTCAGTTGCCGCCAAGGGTTATCTTGGTTTTTGCCTCAGTTGCCGCCAAGGGTTATCTTGGATTTTGCTCAGTTTCCGCA
The DNA here is from genome assembly GCF_017979445.1 of Akebia trifoliata. NCBI lineage: Eukaryota > Viridiplantae > Streptophyta > Magnoliopsida > Ranunculales > Lardizabalaceae > Akebia > Akebia trifoliata. The sequence continues at coordinate 3,447 of NW_028237586.1, read as the reverse complement.
AGGGTTATCTTGGATACTTCTCAGTTTTCGCCAAGGGTTATCTTGGAATTTTGCTCAGTTGCCGCCAAGGGTTATCTTTGTTTTTGCTCAGTTGCCGCAAGGTTTCTTCAATTTTGCTCAGTTTCTGCAAAGGGTTATCTTGGATTTTGCTCAGTTGCCGCCAAGGGTTATCTTGGATTTTGCCGTCAAGGGTTATCATGGATTTTACTCAGTTGCCGCCAAGAGTTATCTTGGATTTTGCTCAGTTTCCGCCAAGGGTAATCTTGGATTTTGCTCAGTTTCCGCCAAGGGTTATCTTGGATATTTCTCAGTTGTCGCCAAGGGTTATCTTGAATTTTGCTCAGTTGCCGCCAAGGGTTATCTTTGATTTTGCTCAGTTGCCGCAAAGGGTTATCTTCAATTTTGCTCAGTTTCCGCCAAGGGTTATCTTGGATTTTTCTCAGTTGCCGCCAAGGGTTATCTTGGATTTTGCTCAGTTTCCGCTAAGGGTGATCTTGGATTTTTCTCAGTTTTCGCCCAAGGTTATCTTGGATATGTCTCAATTGTCTCCAAGGGTTATCTTGAATTTTGCTCAGTTGCCGCAAAGGGTTATCTTGGATTTTGCTCAGTTGCCGCCAAGGGTTATCTTGGATTTTTCTCAGTTGCCGCCAAGGGTTATCTTGGATGTTGCCCAGTTTCCGCCAAGGGTTAACTTGTATTTTTCTCAGTTTTCGCCCAGGGTTATCTTGGACTTTTCTCAGTGTCGCCAAGGGTTATCTTGAATTTTGCTCAATTGCCGCCAAGGTTATCTTGGATTTTTTTGTTTTTTGCTCAGTTGCCGCAAAGGGTTATCTTGGATTTTGCTCAGTTTCCGCCATGGGTTATCTTGGATTTTGCCCAGTTTCCGCTAAGGGTTAACTTGTATTTTTCTCAGTTTTCGCCCAGGGTTATCTTATATTTTTCTCAGGTGTCGCCAAGGGTTATCTTGAATTTTGCTCAGTTGCCGCCAAGGGTTATCTTGGATTTTGCTCAGTTGCCGCAAAGGGTTATCTTGGATTTTGCTTAGTTTTCGCCAAGGGTTATCTTGGATTTTGCTCTGTTGCCGCCAAGGGTTATCTTGGATTTTGTCGATTTTCGGTAAGGGTTATCTTTGATTTTGCTCAGTTACCGCAAAGGGTTATCTTCAATTTTGCACAGTTTCCGCTAAAGGTTATCTTGGATTTTGCTCAGTTGCCACCAAGGGTTATCTTGGATTTTGCTCAGTTTCCGCTGAGGGTGATCTTTGATTTTTCTCAGTTTTCGCCCTGGGTTATCTTGGATATTCCTCAGTTGTCTCCAAGGGTTATCTTGATTTTGCTCAGTTGTCGCAAAGGGTTATCTTGGATTTTGCTCAGTTGCCGCCAAGGGTTATCTTGGATTTTGCTTAGTTGCCGCCAAGGGTTATCTTGGATGTTGCCCAGTTTCCGCCAAGGTTAACTTATTTTTCAGTTTTCGCCCAGGGTTATGTTAAACTTTTCTCAGTTTTCGCCAAGGGTTATCTTGAATTTTGCTCAATTGCTGCCAAGGGTTATCTTGGATTTTGCTCAGTTGCCGCAATGGGTTATCTTGGATTTTGCTCAGTTTCCGCCATGGGTTATCTTGGATTTTTCTCAGTTGCCGCCAAGGGTAATCTTGGATTTTGGTCAGTTGTCGCCAAGGCTGATCTTGGATTTTTCTCAGTTTTCGCCAAGGGTTATCTTGGAATTTGCCCAGTTTCCGCCAAGGGTTATCTTAGATTTTGCGCAGTTGCCGCCGAGAGTTAACTTGGATTTTGCCCAGTTTCCGCCAAGGGTTATCTTGGATTTTGCCCAGTTTCCGCCAAGAGTTTACCTTAGATTTTTCTCAGTTGCCGCCAAAGGTTATCTTGGATTTTGCTCAGTTGCCGCCAAGGGTTATCTTGGATTTTGCTCAGTTGCTGCCAAGGGTTATCTTGGATTTTTCTCAGTTGCCGCCAAGAGTTATCATGGATTTTGCTCAGTTCCGCCAAGGGTTATCTTGGATTTTGCTCAGTTTCCGCAAGGGTTATCTTGGATATTTCTTAGTTTTCGCCAAGGGTTATCATGAATTTTGCTCAGTTGCCGCCAAGGGTTATCTTTGATTTTGCTCAGTTTCCGCCAAGGTTATCTTGGATATTTCTTAGTTGCCGCAAGGGTTATCTTCAATTTTGCTCAGTTTCCGCCAAGGGTTATCTTGGATTTTGCTCAGTTGCCACCAAGGGTTATCTTGGATTTTGCCGTCAAGGGTTATCATGGATTTTACTCAGTTGCCGCCAAGAGTTATCTTGGATTTTGCTCAGTTTCCGCCAAGGGTAATCTTGGATTTTGCTCAGTTTCCGCCAAGGGTTATCTTGGATATTTCTCAGTTGTCGCCAAGGGTTATCTTGATTTGGCTCAGTTGCCGCAAAGGGTTATCTTCAATTTTGCTCAGTTTCCGCCAAGGGTTATCTTGGATATTTCTCAGTTGCCGCCAAGGGTTATCTTGGATTTTGCTCAGTTTCCGCTAAGGGTGATCTTGGATTTTTCTCAGTTTTCGCCCAGGGTTATCTTGGATATTTCTCAATTGTCTCCAAGGGTTATCTTGAATTTTGCTCAGTTGCCAGAAAGGGTTATCTTGGATTTTGCTCAGTTGCCGCCAAGGGTTATCTTGGATTTTGCTCAGTTGCCGCCAAGGGTTATCTTGGATTTTGCCCAGTTTCCGCTAAGGGTTAACTTGTATTTTTCTCAGTTTTCGCCCAGGCTTATCTTATATTTTTCTCAGGTGGCACCAAGGGTTATCATGAATTTTTCTTAGTTGCCGCCAAGGGTTATCATGGATTTTGCTCAGTTGCCGCAAAGGGTTATCTTGGATTTTACTTAGTTTTCGCCAAGGGTTATCTTGGATTTTGCTCAGTTGCCGCCAAGGGTTATCTTGGATTTTGCTCAGTTTTCGCCAAGGGTTATCTTGGATTTTGCTTAGTAACCGCCAAGGGTTATCTTGCATTTTGCTCAGTTGCCGCCAAGGGTTATCTTGGATTTTGCTCAGTTTCCGCCAAGGGTTATCTTGGATTTTTCTCAGTTTCCGCCTTGGGTTATCTTCGATTTTACTCAGTTTCCGCCTAGGGTTATCTTGGATTTTACTCAGTTTCCGCCAAGGGTTATCTAGGATTTTGCTCAGTTGCCGCCAAGGGTTATCTTGGATTTTGCCCAGTTGCCGCCAAGGGTTATCTTGGATTTTGCCGCCAAGGGTTATCTGGGATTTTGCTCAGTTGTCGCCAAGGGTTATCTTGGATTTTGCTCAGTTGCCGCCAAGGGTTATCTTCGATTTTGCTCAGTTTCCGCCAAGGGTTATCTTGGATTTTGCTCAGTTGTCGCCAAGGGTTAACTTGGATTTTGCTCAGTTTCCGCCAAGGGTTATCTTGGATTTTTCTCAGTTTCCGCCTAGGTTATCTTT
>NW_028237585.1:0-15215 GCF_017979445.1 Akebia trifoliata | reverse complement strand
CACCGTAAATTTCTTTCTTTTTGTTTGGCAAAACATCTATGTTTATTTTTCTTTTATTATACATGTTTCCTCTATATACATTTTAGACTCCCTTGCAACTATTTTTGTTTTGGTGCTAATAGATTGTAGCTTTGCTCTTTGATTGTGGATGATTTAGAGTGAGTAATTGAAAATGGGGAACTTCGTGTTGGAGTGTCTTTGTTAGCTCCAAAAAGCTTAATGTAGGGGATGCATTTATTTTTCTCAAGTTTGTTATCTACTCCACACCCTTCACTTCCTGCGGCACCAAATTCCAATTCATGTCTGATATGGTGTTGTTTGTAGTTTTTAAGGTGAAAATGGTAAAATGTCATCTCTACCAGAACCTTGTTCACGATCTATTAGAAACCAAGGTATTCATGTTATCTTATTTCATTTCTTTTCTATCATTTGAGTTTCAACCATTTAAATTAAAATTTCCTTCAGTAAAATCTGTGATCGCAGCCTTATGATTAGAATGGTCTGCTGCTAGCTACTAATATAATGAAGTACAAGGTGAAAAAACCACTTGAATGTTTGGTCTCATTGAGGATGAGGATAAAATTTCCTTCATTTAAACGAATGTTGTTTTCGTTGGGCACAATTTCAGTGTTAGTATTGCTTGACATTATTCCCTATATAATTAAACTTGGATTGTTGTCTCAAAACTATTTATGTCATCTACTCTGTTTTAATAATACATATCATGGTAATGCCTTTCTCAAAGACCAGCAGGGTAATGGTTCTGTTGCCTAAGCATTTTAAACCTTGATTCATTATTTGTTCTGTATGGTCTTTTTTCATTTGCAAATGGAAAGATAGTTTAGAGGAACTGTTGTCAACATTATAGCAACACTATGTAATAATTCTGTCAACATTGTAGCACTTATAGTATTTATGATAATATCGATAATTATTTGAGAAAATTTTCATTTAAAAGGTGTCAATCAACACTGACATATTTTTTTTCTGAAGTTAATTAAATTTTATGCTTTACATCCATGGAACTCGGTGCAGGGATCAAGGTAAAAAGAGAAAAGCATAATAATGGTATTGGTGAAGAGAGGATTGTAAGAGATGAGGTGGCAAAGGTGATTAATGGGGTGGTGATAGACAAGGAAGGTGAGACACTGAGGAAGAAGGCAAAGGAGTTGAGTGAGATGATTATGAGTAAGAAAAATAGAGAAGAAGAGATGGATATGGTGATGATTATTTCTTACAAGTTTACTATTCTTATAGGAAACATGAAATGAAGAAGTTGGGATCGACTTCTCAAGACTCAATTTTTGTATGTTTTGATTTCTTTCAAGATGAGGTTTGATGGTTCATGAGCACTTCTGCAACTTATTGCTCTGTTTGGTTATCTTTTTCCAATAACATGGCCACTCAATTTCTGTTAAGCTGTTGGTTTGGTTCCATGAGGTCTTTTCGGTGTGAGTCGATAGTCTTTCTACAATTCCCTTTATATTTTCCAATGTATTGTGCAAGATGGTTTCCATGATTGCTTGTTTTCTGTTTTGTAGTTCTTCACAACCAAACCATATGCGTGTGAGCCCTCAAGCCTCTCACAATATCCTCCAAGCAAGGAAATGGACACTAAGCTATGGGATCAAGAAGTTAGAAGGTCTGTGGGTGACTAAATTTACATTATTTGCCTGTATTCCAATACTAGTAGCTTTCTTAATAATTTCTAAAATAGTAAAAATTACATTTTAACTAAAAAAATTTCTAAAGCTTCCTTGCAGGGAGGCCTTAAATTCCATGTCAACCATTTGATGAGATATTAGTTGTATTTATATATCGGTCTCTTGCTCATACTTTATTCATGCTGGTAACCCAAATCATAGTTGTGGGCTTGTGGCTGTGTAGGCTGAGAGCAGATGGTAACCCAAATCATAGCTACAAGGGCATTTCCTACTCCCAAAGTGAATGCAGAGCTTCAACCCAATCTTGATGTATGCCAGATAAGAATCCTTTAATTATTATTATTTTTTTTTTGTTTGGTTTGATGAGTAGGTTTCGATTACAGAAAAATAATACATGACATATTCTGAACAACCAACATTTCATTGATTGGTTATAGTTTTCCTTTTATTGCAAAGAAACAATAGAGAGGATAAAAATGAAAGCTTTTCAAAATGAATTTTAAATTTTGAACTTAAATAGTGGAAATCAAAGTAACAAACTGTTATTTGAAATCCATTTTGTTATCTTCAAAATAAATGTAAATGTCTGTATAACTGATGGGTTTTTTTTTTCTTCTTGATTATGCTATATTTAATGAAGTTATTCTATAAATTTTAAGTTTGTTCAATGTAGTTGCTTTCTTTCTCAGAGGTGACAACGTCTAATTACACATGGAAATGCAAAGAGCAAAAGTGAGAAGTTTCCTCCACCACACCAGGATGGAACACTTGGCTTCCCCTTGGGTTCCTCACATCACATTGATCCTTCGTTTGATAAGTATCCACCAGATGACTCTTTCAGCTCCATGACCTTCATGTACCCTAAAGGACCGGTGCAAACATGGTTTGGTCCTTTGGTGGAACGTATTGTAGTGGGTGCTTCAATACAGAAGAAGCAGACTACGGGTGATACACGTGTACCTTCCTAACTACAAATGAAAGTATCTCTAAAAGATAAGAGTGGTGTTTGTGTCAAAGGGAAAGCAAACATGCCGTGATCCACTTTTTTAATTTTTGATTAATCTTGTATTTTAGTACCTTTTTTGTACCAAATTATTGAAAGAATATTTGTGATGGATGTAATGATCCGTTTTTTTAAATTATAAATTCAGAAAAATAAATTTATTTTATTATAAATCCAGAAAAAACGATTGAGTTTTTTATTACTATTTCGTTTATTGTGATTGGTGAATTAGAGGATTGCCGTATTATTTGTTAAACCTCCATATTTGATGGATTTTTTTTGTTTTTTTTAAGCTTATTTTCTCCAATAATTTGATAGTTCAGGGCGTCAAAAAAAAAAAATTCTACAAGAAAATATTTGATGGGCATATTTGACAGAATGGTCCGTCAAATTTCTCAAAATTTGACGGGCTGAGACCGTCAAATATGGACTGTTTTCACATAGTGTGTGGACCTCTTCTTGCTGCCATTAATGTGGATAAAAATCCATCTAAAAGAGAGAGATGAATAAACAAAATCGTTCATGGACGAGATTAAGAAAAAGAGTTTACCTGCCGACTGTTGTTGCTACCAAAAAGAAACCAGCCCCAACCTCTATTTCGAAGAACGGTTGGAATAAGAAAAGAAAGTGGTTCCGAGCTACTCAAATTCTTCCGACAATTCTGATTCTGAGGAACAAAAAATAAACTCAATGTTGCTGTTGCCACGTTGAAGAAGTTTCTAACGTCGACTGTCAAGAACGACTTTGTTCCAGTCCCCAAGAAGAAACCTGATCTTACTGTTCTTTCCCCTCCTCTAAACTTCTCTGTTCATAAAAAAAAACTCCTAAGATGGGTAAACCCAGCAAGAAATTTTCCAAAGAGGTAGTTGTTGCTGCTCCTTTTGACGTTCCATCATCAAAATCTGCAAAAAATAAAATAAAAATAAAATAGGAAGAGACGAACAATAGACGATGAACCTTCTACAGCAGCCATGTGCTCTCTTTATAGAAGGAGAGTCCTTTTTGAAATCGGCTATTAGTGTTTGGGAAGGATTGAAAGAGCTTCACCGAACTGATTCGATCGACTTGTAGAAGGAGGAATCCTTCTTGAACCCGTCTTGGATGTTTGGAGATGAACTGAAAAAATATAAAAAGAATGAGTCTCATTCGGACTCATTATGGGTAAGACTAGCCTTACCAACTTGTAAGATTTCTTATCTTACTAAGATTGTTGAGCCCAATACATGATCCGATCCAGGAGGGCTGTAGAAGACAAAATTCTTCAAGATAAAAAAAAAAAAGAAAAAAAAAAGAGAGAGATTTCAAAATGGAGGGCTAATTTTCATGGCTTAATTTTATGCTTGGAGTTTGGTTCCTCTATTGGTGTATGTGATTAAGTAAAAGAGTGTCACTCATTCGATTGAATTTCAAAATTCTCTGTATGAGTTAGGCTCACCTTACTAACTTGTAAGATTTCTTATCGTACTAGGTTGTTGAGCTCGTCTAATGGCATCTAAAACCATGATCTGATTGAGTATCTCCAAGCCTCTAAAAGAAGGTGATCGGTATCTCATAGGCAACTTTAAAAAAACAAAGGAGTCACTTAAACATACTCAATCTCTTAGATCTATAGGTAGGTTTGGATTAAAATCTATGGAGATTTAGTTAGAAAAGAAGCCTCTTTTGAGAGAATTCTAACAAATTGGGGAAATTTGTGAAGAAAAAACTTCCTAAGAACAATTAGCTCGATCAATTTCAAGATTTAAAAAGGACTCTTCATTTTGAGACAACCTCTATTAATTTAGTCCATTGTGAGTCCATATCAACTCAACTCGGATGAATATTGAGGCAACTCGGTTACAAAGCTTGTTAGTGGAAAACGTCGGATAAAAAAAAAAAAAAAAATGTGTTGACACATTCACCAAAGCATATCACATACTAGTCAAGGTGATCAAGAATGCATCATTGCTAGCTATACATCTAATAATGCATCCTTGAGGGGGCATTTGTAGGCACCAAAAATTTGAAGAAGCCTTTACAAATTTTATAAATAAAAATTTCTAAATTTATTAATGGGCCTCCTATCCAAATTGAGTCCATTAATTGGAAACGTGCCTCCTACAAGCTTGGGTTTTGGACTTTCACAGATAAAGTCCATGACCTAAACAACATCAAGTGATCCACATATTAAGAATTGGGCCCTATACCCAAATAAATAAGTTTGGCCCAATAATGATCCATAGAATCCTTAAAATGGGATTTGGACAAATTTAGCCTCTTAAAACAAATCAATTAAACCTCTTTAAGTTGGGGTATAATTGAAAAGCTAAATTATTTTAAGTCTATAAATACAAGAGCCTCTCTTATTGAGAGGGGACCTGGATCACTTTCTCTCAGAAGACAAAAGCTCTCCCTCTAGAGAAGAAGAAACTCTCAAGCCCTCCTCCAGAGACAAAGCAAGGTTCTTCAGAGATCCGGACTCCGACTAAAGAGAAGATCAAGCATAAAGTCCTTCTCCGGAAGTCAAGAAAACCTTCTCAGCCGATAAAACGCGAAGTCCGGAGAGAAGAAAATCTACATAAACCTCTACAGAAGATTAAACACAAAGCAAAGTCACCGTCCAAACAACCTTCTCAATCGATAAAATGCGAAACTCGGAGAGAAGAAAAGCTACACACGTCATCATCACTATTTTGTATTTGACTGTTAATCAGAGGAAACATTGAGATTTGTATCCACTTTTCATCAAAAATCAATAAAATCATTTGTGATTATATTTCATGAATCTCGAGGTAGATCCGTTGAAATTTATTATCGACAGGTGCGTTGCGCCCTACATCCCCTACATCCCCAAAATAATACAAGCACATGCACAACAATATGAAACCCTATTCTTCAATGAAGATATGTGGTTGGGACACACTAGAGGTGAGAGTAATAGATTGTGGCATAAGAACATGGGATTGAATCTCTAAATTGAAAAAATCTCACAAAAAAATGACATTTTGAGAGAGAACTAATTCTTGGACAGTGGGATTAAGGCAATAATAATCCTTATGCATTAGGTTGGACCAAAAAAAATAATACATCAAACAGATTAATATTAGATTTAAGAGAATGGTAAGAGTTAGAGATTGGGAAAGTAGGCACAACTAATTTTTTTTTTTTTAGAAAATGGTAGTCTACTTTGGTTCAAAGAAGTGTTTTCAAGAGGATTAGAGCTTGGAAGAGATTGTTTCAACTTAATTTCAAAAGTGAAATGGAACTTAATGCATGTGCCATTAAGGCTAAACTCCTATCAATAGAAGAAAGTAGTATAGCTGCTACAAAATTCATTAAATTCTTTCAAAAATTAAAGTTTTTTCTTTTTTTTAAAAATAAGAAATCCTAATCAGAAATTCATGGAATCAATAAATGAATTGTTCAATCATTTTCTTTAATTAAATCAGCCCAAATCTTGACTGTTCTCCATCTCTTGACATTATAACTCATGTACTTATTTTGTTGGCTACAACATCATTTATTTTTGAGTCATGATAATCTGACTATCCCATGTTGCAAATTCAATTGACTACCCCCAACATGACAAGTTCGAGAACTATAGATCTACGCTCCTCGGGATACACGGTTCCATCGAGATACACTTTTCATGGGGAAGTGCAGCCATGTATCCCGAGGAGTGCAGATCTACGGTTCCCGAACTTATCACGTCAGGGTAGTCGATTGAATTTTCCATGTGGGTAGTTAGATAATCATGATATCTATAAAAAAAAAATTTATGATCGTCAAATATATTCTAAATCCAACTGATCCCCTCCAAATAATCCCTAAAGCCAAATTTGATTGTATACTTTTCTCATGTTTTGTTTTAAAAAACATCCCGAGAGCTGCTATTAGCATCCCAACTTTTACTTATTACACCCAAATTCTTAAATTATTTATCACACCCTAATTAAAGATTAAAACACATTATCCAAACATTACAGCCCGTTTTGGTTCAAGTTATTATTTCAACATTACAAAACATTATAACTCTCATTCAAACAATTTTAGTATTGTTTTAGTTTACAATTACGATTAGACCCATATTAAATTCAAAACCTAAAAATAGATCTCCAACAAAAAAACAAAAAAAATAAAATTGGGAGAGCTTCGAATGGCACCCCAACTTTTACTTATTCTCAACCATTCATTTATTATTCATTTATTTTTTTATTAGGGTGTAATGAGTAAAAGTTGGGGTACCAGTAATAGCTCTCAACAACTGTATGTAGAATCCAAAAAACCATAATCGGATAACACACTTACAGAGATCACAAAATAAATTTTAATTACTTTAAAAAAAAAAAAAAATTATATATTAAAATTTATTTCACCGCTGATTTTAATTTTAATTTTGTGGCCGTCCATATTCAAAACCTTGCATCAAGCTCAAAAATCAAAATCGTATTTTTGGTTTTTGTTTTTTTCAGAAATCTTAACTCTGCGTGGAGTGACAGTATAAACTACATTTCAAGACTTTTTATTGAGGCTCTCCATTAAACAAACCTTAATAAATATCTTGCAAGTAAGAAATACAACTAAACTAAAAAAAACAGGGAAAAAAAGAAAGAAAGGTACATAATTAAGATAAATAGCTTACCTATGAATACGTGTAGGCTCGTTGTTCTTTGGGTGTGAATTCCCCTCACTTAAATGCTCCATTTCCACTTGAAGTATTCAGGTTCACAAATAGGAACAAAGATATGTATTGAAAAAGTCAAGATAGCAAACATAAAAGATAATAAATAGAACAAAAATAAATTAGCAAGAACACAAACTTTGCGTGGTTCAATAAGATTGCCTATGTCCATGACTGCAAAGAGAATCCTTTTAACTATGAAAAAATCGATTACAATCTCTCTCCTTCCTCTAAGAAACCAAGCCACTCATTCTAACCCAATTTGGGTTCCACAATAAGTGTGTATATTAGAAAAAATAACATAAGTAACCTTAAGAAAAATATTACGTATTTGCCCTTTTCGTAAACCCTAAATTTTTTGGCTACGGGGACTCCGCCCTAGAGCCCATGAGCATGGGTGTGTTGCCCCCTGAATCCCCAACCTGTAGGCATTGCTCCCTCCACCTCCACAATTCAATGGGCTCAATATCCATGTCATACCCCCAGTAGAATACAAGGCACATGCACAACAATATGAAACCCTATTCTTCAATGAAGATATGTGGTTGGGACACACTAGAGGTGAGAGTAATTGGCTATGGCATAAGAACATGGGATTGAACTTCCAAATTTAAAAAATCTCACAAAAAAATTGACATTTTGAGAGATAACAAATTGTTAGACAGTGGGATTAAGGTAATAATAATCCTTATGCATTAGGTTGTACCAAAAAAACAATAAGACATCAAACATATTGATATTAGATTTAAGAGAATGGTAAGAGTTACAGACTAAGAAAGCAGGCACAACAACCAATTTTTTTTATATAGAAAATGGTAGTCTACTTTGGTTCAAAGAAGTGTTTTCAATAGGATTAGCTAGAGTTCGGAAGAGCTTGTTTCAACTTTCAAAAGTGAAATGGACCTTAACGCTTGTGCCATTAAGGCTAAACTCCTATCAATAGAAGCAAGGAGTATGGATAGGAGTGGCAATCTCAACAAGACTAAAAAATGACACGAAGTTAATGGGCTTGGGTCAAGCCTAATTGGGTTTGGGTCATACTAGTGTCAACTAGTCTAACAAATTATTAAATGGGTTGGGTTTGGGTTAATTATGGGCGTCAACCCACCTAACTTGTTTAGACACATTTAGTTATTCTACCATTAACGTGTAATTTTAAACATATTAACAATTACTTAAGAATTTTTTAAATTATTCATTTTTTTTCTAGAATTTCCTAGAACTTTTTCCTAAATTTTTTTAATCAAATTCTATAAAATATAAATGGTGTTTTAAGATATTTTTTAATTAATAAATAGTTAAGCTTTAATTTAGGAAAGAGAAAACACTTTTCCTAATAAGTTATTTATTTATATTTATATTTTTTTACTCCATTTTTTTCATTAAAACCTAGAGATATATAGTGTTTGATTCCTATTATTGAAAAAATGTATTAGGCAAAATGACCCTCATTTAGATTTAAGATCTTACCAAGTAAGACTAGTATATGTCTTATGTGATAATGAAATACATTTTGCTTAGCGAATAATAATAATATTAAAAAACACTTGTCTTATGTTTTCTAACCACATCACCTTATGGCATCCAAAAACATGATCTGATGCCACATGGTTGTATAGAAAAATATTTTACGAACTTTGAAAATAAAATTAAAAAGAAAGTTATTTTTCACCATTGAATTTAGTTTACGGTTGTGTGACTTTATTTTTAGTAATGATAGTTTATTTTTGGTGGTGGAAATGGAACTTATTTTTTTCTAATAAAGATTATAATTTTATTAAAATGTAATATATGGGTTGGGTCAAATATACCCAGTTATAAATGGGTTGGGTTTGAGTTTAAGTTTTTGACACGATTATTAAATGGATTGGGTTTGGCTTTGGCTTTGGTAAATTTTCGTAATACCCTTAGATCTTTGAAAAGCACTTTTCTTACAAAGGAAAATTATGTAAGTAGAATCCAAAGACCATGATCGAATGACACACTTACGTAGATCACGAAATAAATTTTAAGAACTTAAAAAAATAATATTAAAATTATTTTCACCGTTGATTTTAATTTTAATTATGTGGCCGTCCATATTCAAAACTTTGCATCAAGCTTAAAAATCAAAATCATATTTTTGGTTTTTTATTTTTGCAGAAATCTTAACTCTGCGAAGAGTGACAGTATAAACTACATTTCAAGACTTTTTATTAAGGCTATGCCCTGGTTTTTTTTTTTTTTTGAAAGGTAAAAAAAAAATTGATGACCACATTAACAATCCAACATCACAGGCCTCTAAATTTCATCGAAAAACTTCGACTGAAAAAAATCAAAATAATCAAAACAATATTTTGGGGGTTTGATCTACGATTTTAAAAATGGAAGGACTCCAAAATTTAAAATTAAAATTCAACGGTGAAAAGATAACTTCGATTGAAATTTATATTTTCAAAATTGATAAAATTTTGTCCTCTATTACCGTGAAGCATTGGATCATGTTTTTTTGGTATCATAAGGTGAGTCGAAGGACCCTTAGTAAAGGTAAAATCCTTACTGACTTAGTAAGGCTAGTCGGACTCTTTTGATTACTTACTTTTCAGGTGTCAACCTTTGTGTAAAGGAAGCATGGGTTGTGGGCGGCGACTCTTTTATCATAAATTATCAAATTCAATCCCACAATGTTTAAAATTTAAAGGCTTACGAAGGAAGAAATCCAAAAATAAAAAATAAAACAAATTAATTATATTATAGAATTATTGAAAAGCTTACGATTCTCCTGGTAGAGGCTCGATCAGTGGTCATTGTGTGCGAGCTTCCTTCCATGCCTGCCTCTCTCTCTCTCTCTCTCTCTAGTTAAAAAAAAAAACGAAAGGGAGGGAATTTGGTGACGAATTTTAATTTTAATTTAGGAGGTAGTGGTCATCCATATTCAAAACCTTGGATCGAATCCAACCATGTATCACGCTTGGATAACATATATAGCCTAACAAGCTTGGCCCACAATTTTTTTGCTTCATTGTTTATTAACTTTCAAATAATTGACATACCCAATGAATGAAGAAGAATTTCTTTTTTGTAAATCCAATCATTTGCAAAGATCATCCTAACAATTAAGAGACAAATAATTTATATCAAGTGAAGGAGTTTTGTAAAATCTATGTTACTGTGGTGGTGTTCGTAATTTCATCGCTTGATTTGTGGTCATTCATTGCTCATCATTCTTCAATTGACAAGGCGCTGTCCACCGATCATGAGCCTCCATACCCTCCCGACCCCCAAATGTTAGTAGGTTTGTCATTTTATAGTCTTCTCCCAAATACAATAATTAGGATCATTGGACATCCATCATCGATACAAAATGGTGATGATGAACCATGCATCAATCAACATATATTTCACTTTTCCAATTCATATGCCCATCGCCACATATTTTACTTGCGTGTTTAATTGTACTAATTATATTGAAAAATGTCAATTATATACTTTCTTAAAGATTACCAATTTTAAATAGCAAAATAAAAGATTTTCCACATTTAAGTCTTGCTCTTAGTCATTCACCACATTTTTTTTCTTTTATGTTCAAACAAATTCACAACACTTCAATAAAATCAAAAGCTGATCTCTATCTCTATTTAATATCTAATCTTCTATGTTTCCTATGTGTGAAAAAATCGAAATGGCAAGGATAACACAATCACGCAAATTACAAAGATTTACATGGTTTGGTAATGTGCTTACGTCCACGGAACAGAACAAGAATAATCACTATTTTCTCATAAATTTTACAGTCCTAGAGATCTCTATTTATATAACCGAGAGTTACCAAATCATGTAAAACTCCCCAAAAAAGAAAATCCCTTGAGAAAAATTTTACTTGATTGCTTTTTTTATACTCCTTAAAAAATTAATGGGGGTTCTATCCCCCCCGGCACCCTTGGGAAAGGGCGTAGGCCCAGGCCCCCCCCCACCGCCACAGTTCAACGTAGCTCAACAAAATTCATGACATTTACAAAACATTATAGCCACTAAAACTAAGATCAGGTTCTTCCATAGTTCCACTCTGTTAGCCATTCAATGGTAGTGATCAATTAATTGGTTGGATTGCGATGGTATCCTTATAACCATTCATTTACGAGGTTTTCAGACTTACTATTTTTCAATCGTGTTAGAGTTTCTATGTTTCATATTTTTTTGTGGGTTTTTTTTCCTTTTATGAATTTAGCTTTTATGGTTAGTTGAAAGTTGAAACCTTAACATTTAAAACAAAATTGTTCTGTTTTTTTTGGGTATATTTTCCACAATGGTGTTGAACTAACCAGATTGTGGGACTGCTTAGTTCTACAAGTCTAATTGACTCGACTTGGACTACGTGCATTAAATCTAAATAACTCGTACTTAGGCCAAGGAGGCCACCTAAAAATATAAGCACAAGAAAACACAAACAATTAATTAGTACAAATGGTCGATTTATATAAAAAGTCTTCAAAGAAGAAACCTCTATATTCCTTATAAAGCCAACTCCAAGAGAAAAGCAACCCGAAAACGGATAACGCCACCACCTGCCAAGAATTCTCCTTTTCTTCAAAGACTATTGTTCCGCTCCAACCAAATTCCCCAACAAAGGACAAAAGGAGCTAAAGACCAAGTATTATTTCTATCAACTTTAAACCCCTGTGCTGCCAACTTCCATACTTCAATTTTCAAATTGACTGAAGTTTTAGCACCAAGTCAACAAAAAATTCAATGGAGTCTAGTCAACTCGACTAGAATTTTGCCATATAGGTTTAATTTAGAAAGGATATCAATCTGCCTGCTATTAAAAGTAGTTTTTAAATTCCAAGTTTATAGTACACACATTAGGTGAATACTATATAAATGACATACAAGAGTCTCACATGCAAAATTATTTATTACATGTGAAGATACAAAGTAGAGAACCTAATGTCACATTTTAAACATACATACACACACACACAACTTGGAGCAAAGAAAGCGATTCTGGTCCAAGGGTGGTTGAAATTAGTGTGCTTGATTTCATCGAGGAAAGATCGTGAAGATGGTTTGGATGAAAGTTAGCAAGATAATAATACTTCCAACAAATAAATCGATAGTGGTCTAGGGGCTATTGAAATGAGTGTGCATGAATTCACTGGTATAGACCTTCCTTTTTTTTTTTTGACAATGTAATCGGATGTTCCACATTACTTCCCCCATAGAAATAAGTATTAACATGTTATCTGATTACTAACTGATTGACAAGATTAACCACTTCCTCATCACTACCAAGGCTATCGAAAATTATGTCCTCAGATTGCAACACTTTCACGTCGTCAGTATGATCAATGAGTGTATCTAGGAAACATATGAAAGAAAAGAATGCATAATTACGGACAAAATCAAAACTCAACGCATAGGCAATTAAGTTCAGAAACATGTCTTTCGTGTAATGGTTAAGTTTCATTGGAGGAAGTCTTAGCTCTCCATAGGTCATGTGAGATTGGAAATCTACGTCGTTTAAGAATCGTGTATCATTCCTCTTGAATTTAATTTCCTTAGCTATAAGTCCCTTGATTGGAGGGTATGATCTCCAAAGAGTATAACTCAATCTACGATTTTTAGGGATGGGCCTGTTATCGACTGGTTTGGTCCGTAAAAAGTCGAGTATATGAAAGGGTTGATCTCCGAAATCAAATACAACTCCTCAAAATAGTAACCTAGGCATTCGATTTATTGACCCATAAATTTATGAAGCACTTTTATCCCATCCTGTTCACCGTAACAGTATCTAAACTCCATCAACACCTTGAAAACCAAATATGAGAGTTGGTTCTCAAGCAAGAAAAAAATCTGTCATGACAGAATTCAATCGAGTCACTGTGTCATTCGCTATCGTATGTGACACATTCAATGAAATTCAAAATGAAGCAACCATTTAAAAACATCATGTCTGTGAATGCATCATCGTCAAATTTAGCCATGGTGGATTCATTGGTGTAGCACTTTCTAGTCACAGATTGGACCCTACAGTAAACTTCACGAATGTTGTAGTCACAACTTTCAACAAATTTTTGATTAGATGACACGTGATGTGTTTAGGGAGGTATCTCAAATATTAATGAAAAAGTGGGATTTGAAATAAACACAAAAGATTATGTGTCATGTTTAGGGGTCGCAATCTTAACACGACTCGAAAACGACACAAAATTAGTGGGTTTGGGTCAAGCCTAATTGGGTCATAATAGTGTCAACCCGTCTAACACGATTACTAAATGGGTTGGTTTTGGGTTAGGGGTGTCAACCCACTCAACCCGTTTTGACACCTTTAGTTATTTTGTCATTAACGTATAGTTTTAAATATAACAACTCTTGTTTTGAAATTTTTTAAATTACTCATTTTTTTTGCTATAATTTCCTAAAACTTTTTCATAATACATTTTTTTAAATTCTATAAAATATAAAAGATGTTTTAAGATATTTTTCAAATAATTAATGATTAAACTTTTAGTTTAAAAATATTAAAAAAGACACTTCCTTACTAAGAGTATAAAACGAAGAAGTGTGTGACTATCTAAATAGTCACTTCCTCTTTTTATTTAAATACTTCTTGTGGAATCAGATTTCGGTGAACGGTGCTAATGGACTCTACGTCACAGATCCGAAGTCGTTCCTTCCAACTTTTTGCTAGCACTGTGTGGTACGTGCCAAAAACTCTCCGACGCTCAAGTTAGAGTAGCAGAGGAAAATAGATAATACTGATTAGACTCTCAATCGGCTAAATTATCCTTAAGTCTGTGCATGTTGTGCTATTTATAGATCCTTCCTCTGAACCAGGATTTTTCTTTCTTGCGGGAGGTGATCCCGGAGAATCCCTTGTTCCTAGGATCCTAAAAAGAATGGAGATCTTTGAAATTGGATATGTTATACTAGGGAGATATCCTTTGAGATCTCTGGGTTTGACGTGCGCATATTAAGATTACGGATATTCTTTGACCGGATCTCTCTTGCTTAGCAGACCAGGTCTTATTTAGTGTTGTGCTACCCTCCTAGCCAGGCCAAGCGCTTTCTACCTTGGCCTATGCTTCTGCTGGCTAACACCCCGTATGTTGATCTGCGCATGGTACCAATTAACCGGCTTGGACAAGTGTACGGTCTAGATGATTGTGCGGTTATGTCCATCTACAGTTACCCCTTCTCAAGGAGATGCAAAGTCTCGCCGTCTTCTCAAGACACGTATCATTCTTCTTATAAGTTGTTATGATTCTCTATCATTGCTTCTATTCTTAATGAATCGATGCAATCAAGGCAAGGTCGCTCAAATCTTTTTTGACAACTAAGACTAATCGTCCCTTATCCGTGGCCATCCACGTGTCCCACTAACATCTACACTACGCCCCAAGCTACAACAGTTACGTTGGATTTGACTATCCTCCTAGGCGTACATACTCCTTTACGTTCTCTTATAAATAAAAAACTTGCGCTAACTTTTCCTCCTAAAGTGCTATTGCCTTTTGCGATCTCATCTTTTTGTGTTTACGAAGTTTCCTTTCTCTCTCTCTCTTTGCTTCATCGCCATCCTTACCTCTCTTAGACTGAGGTAATCTTCTATTCTTACTTTCTTTTTTCTGTAAACTTAATTTCTTAATGGATGCCAATATGACCCAACTTTAGAGGGGACTCTTTATCCATGTCTATGTGTCTATTCGGGTTTGCAAAGACCCTAAGAATGAGCATCGTCAAGAGGAAATCATGGTTTACGCCGACCAAATCAAGGCTGGCCTAAGTTTTCCTCTCTTTCCCTTCCTCAAGGGAGTGTTGAGTAAAATAAATCGAGCCCCAAACCAAATGTCTTGCAACTTTTACTGCCTGGTGGAGATAGTGGAGAAAATAAGTATAAATGATTTCC
>NW_028237584.1:0-15039 GCF_017979445.1 Akebia trifoliata | reverse complement strand
CTTTTCGAAACAAAAATAGACGAACCCCATGTCTAGCCCACTTTAGATAAACTCAGACCTTAACCTCTTTTGTACCTTTCCACCACACACAGCCTTAGCCAACCCTTCGTCCTATCAAAAGTCCTTTCGGATCAGGGAATGTTCTGAGGCATCATAATGACGGTGGTAGCACCAATGATCTGGTAACTTGATCTGGTCCTCAAGTCTTATTAGTAGTTGGAAGACTCGAGAGGGGAATCCAGGTCGGATATTCGAAAAAAAAGAGTACTCGAAGTGTAGAGTAGCCGATCTCGCGGCTCAACTTGATTTGCCTAGCCACGAATAGTCATCAGCAAACTCGAGAGGGGAATCTAGATCTGTTACTCAAGAAAGAGTGCCACTACAAGAGTAGAGTCGCCGATCTCGCAGCTCAACTTGAGTCACCAAGCCACAAAGACACAGAGGCAGTAAACAAGAGTTGTAACGAAAAAATCCAAAAAATACAAGCATACTCTGAAAGGGCATAGTGAAAACCCGAAAGAGCGCTATGAGTAAAAAAATCAGACTATGGCAAGATCAAAGCCACTGGCACGATGAAAACCCAAAAAGGCATCGAAGCGCAAAAATGTGGAAATCGGGTCTGGTGAAAACCGTAACTGGCACCAGGGGCAATAATGGAATTAAAAAGAAAAAAAAACAAAAAAACAAAAAAAAAAAACAAAAAACAAAAAAGAAAAGTGAAAAACTCCTGGCCCGCATGAGTATAAACTGTGAACGGCAAAAATTTCCCAAAATCCTAAGTCCCATTGCTCGATCGATATTCACCCAGTATTGGGGCACTGGGGATGACTCTAAAAAGAGCCTGAGAACTGCTGACATCTATATCCTCAGTAGTTGGCAAAAACACCAATATCATCGAGATAACAAAGGTTTTTCGAAAATCTTCATATTTTGGATCTACAATATTTATTCGACAAAGACAAACCACCAAAAATTAAATATTTTCAAAACTATTATTTTGGCCCTGATGAAAAATCTAGGACTTACTCAAACTTCATTTTTCAAAGCAATAGATACACCTGAGGCCGAGTAAGTAAAAAACCTATTTTCTTTTCAAAAAAAAAAAAAAAAAAAATCTCTCTTCCAAGGCATGGATTCGAGCAGCTTGCCTCATCACCACTACCTCAGCATCCAAAGCATCATGACTCACCAAGTAAGACGCGAAGGCATTAAAATAGGGACCCTAAGCAAGCTTCTCTTGAGATCAATCGCCGGGCCTACTGAGGAAAACCATTGTGGGTACATAACCTTGATCATTCTAAGTGAAGATGAGTACATGCAATCATTTCCGAGGGGAATTGGGCCAAAACCATTTGGACTGAAGTCAGAAACTCCTCGAGAAACTGCCGTTGTTATCATGAATCACATTAACCTTGTTGAGATCCTTATAGATGTGAATCATTGACCCATCATTGTTTCAAGAGCAACGACTCTTGAGGTCGTATCAACGGGTTAGCAGAAAACTACAATGGAGCCCTTCAAGTGATGACAGAAGAATTTCAAGTCCCTCTACCTCTGGTTTCGACTTGAGAGAGTTTCTTTGTAAGGTATTGTAAACAACATACCGAGGGGATTAGCTTGTGTTCCAACAGCAAAGCTCTCTTGGACCAGTGGCAGTTGTTAACAACCATATTGCATGTGGTCCAACAACAGCAAAACGCTCTCTTGGACCAGTGACAGCTGTTAACAACCATATTGCTTGTGCACCAATGGCAAAACTCTCTCTTAGATTTGGTGGCAACTGTTAACAATCATATTGCTTGCACCATTGAGAATCAAATGCATCATTACAAAAAAAAATCAAAAATCAATAAAAATAAAAAATAAAAAAATCTCGAAAAAATCAAAAATCAAAAAATCGAAAAACAGCATTTTTGCAAAAGCTCAACTCATTTGTCTAAGACTTGTTAGAAAACTCCCGTTTCAAAGTTTTTCTCCAAACTACCACAAATCCGAGACCTCACACAAGCTCCGCGCCATGAGGTCGAGGAAATCAAAAGGCTCACCCTATCAGACCCCGTGCTTGGGTAGCCACTTCTTACCATCAAATGTGTCAAATCAAATCAGTGTTTTCAAACTTGTCTGAGCAAAATTCTCGGGCCCGCACAAATCAGGGTTTCGTCTATTCTTTGCAGTTCTTTGCACGCAAATCCTGCAAAGAGGGGTAGCTGTAGACACCCAAATTTGATCGGGCCCTCGACGCAAAATGCCTCAAAAATCGTAAAAATCGAAATGGGCTCCGAAGCCCAAACCTACAAAAATCCAATAAATTTTGTCACTTGTTTTCAATAAACGGCCTGAGGCTTTTCACGTGGCCCACGGACCAAATCTCTTCCCATCCTTCTAAACCCAACTCAACCCAAGTCTAAATCATTCAACCCAAACCCAATTCTCTACCCAAGCCCAACATCATAACCAATCACCCAATATGACACATGTCATTACCCCCTTCCACCTCCCTCATCCAACCAACCAACTCCATTACTTCCCCCCAAAAAATTAATTCAACCAATAACTCTACCCTAACCTATCCTATCCATTCTCTCAAATCAAACACTTATAACCTATCACCCTCCCCTAATATACTCTCATCATTTCCTACAAAACCCATCTCTACAACCTATACCTACATCCATCCTCTCAAATCAAACACTCATCCTTTCCCATCAACTCATCTCCACCCTTCATTTCCACCCACTTTGACAAATGTCATCATCTCCCTCACCCTCCCAAAATATCATCAACCACCCTCTTAAATCCTCCATTCTCTTAAACCAAACACCACCTGTAGACACCCAAATTTGAGCGGGCCCTCGACGCAAAGTGCCCCAAAAATAGCAAAAATCGGAATGGGCTCCGAAGCCCAAATCTACCAAAAATCCAATAAATTTTGTCATCTTATTTTTAATAAACGGTCCAAGGCCTTTCACGTGGCCCACGGACCAAATCCCTTACCATCCTTCTAAGCCCAATTCAACTCAATCCATTACCAAAGCCCAAAACCCAAAGTCCAATTCATTACACAAAGTCCAATTCATTACCCAAATCCAAGTCAACCCAATCCAACATCACAATCAATCACCACAATCATCAAGGTGTGACACATGTCATCACCCCATCTCACCTCCCTCATCTAATCAACCAACCAACTCCATTACTCCCCTCCAAAAATTAATTCAACCCATAACCCTACCCTAACCTATCCTATCCATTCTCTCAAATCAAACACTTATAACCTATCACCCTCCCCTAATCTACCCCCATCATTCCCTACAAAACCCATCTCTACAACCTAAACCTACACCTATCCTCTCAAATCAAACACCCATCCTTTCATATCAACTCATTTCAACCCCTCACTTCCACCCACTTTTACACATGTCACCATCTCCCTCACCCTCCCAAAATATCATCAACCATCCCATTAAATCCTCCATTCTCTTAAACCAAACACCACTTAATCACAACCACCAATTAATTACCCCCTTTAAACAATCTCATCATCTCAACCACTTTCATCAATTCTCCTCCATCTAACACTCAACCCAAATGGGTTGAAAGATCCAACCCATTTGGGTTGTAAACAACCCATTTAACCCCTCTTCCCTAAATACCTTCCAACCTCCATCAAATTACACCCACCCTTCTCTTAAACCCCATACCATTCTATCACTTCTCAATCCTTCACCCCATTATACCCCTAAAATAACCTTCCAACTTCTATAAAAACCCATCCATTCTCCCCTTACAATACCTAATGAAAATTTGACAAAAAACCTCTAAAAAACCACAACTCACCTCAACTCTCTACTCCTACTCTACTCTCAACACCCAACTCTCAACTCTCAACTCTCAACCTTCTCTCCAACAAGTCAAGCAAGGAAAAAGAAATCAAAGAAAGTCAAAGGAAGTCAAGGAAGGTCAAGGTGGGTTTGACAAAAGGACACCCCCCAACTTCCCTCTTCTACTCTCCCTTTCTCTACACATTTGCACACACCACTATGGTCTAAATCACCAAAGGGCCCCTTTTTCATAAGGGTGCCCTCAATGATTTGAACCTATATCGAAAGCCCCTCACACTTGAGGGCACATGTCAAATTTTTTTTTTTAAGTTCATTTTTTTCTATTTCAAAAAAACCGAATCCGAGGTTACCACATTACGTGGATGGAGTAGGGTGCCTAACACCTTCCCTACTCCATAAATGGACCCCCTTACCTTTGAATCAAAGGTTGGACCGAATGTGCTATATCCATACGTGAGTCATCAAACGTCTAAATGACATGCTTTTCAAAGAAAAATAATTTCGGGTGACCATTCACACCCTTTCCGAAAATGAATGGTGGCAACTCCAAAACTACCTCAAAGTGGAGGGATGTTTCAAAACATTGAAAATCTCGTGTCCACACCATCCTCTCAAGTCAAACACTCAACCTCTCCCATCAACCTATCCCAACCCTTCATTTCCACCCACTTTAACAAATGGCATCATCTCCCTCACCCTCCCAAAATATAATCAACCACCTCTTTAAATCCTCCATTCTATTAAATCAAATATCATTTAATTTCAACCACCATCTTAAACTCACCTCACCAAACACTTCACCCAAATGGGTTGGGTAGGATCCAAACTATTTGGGTTAAAACTCACCCATTTAACCCCCCTTCCTTAAATACCCTCCAATCTCCTCTAAATTACACCCACTTCTCTCTCAAACTCATAACCATATCCCTAAAATAACTCCTCAACATCTATAAATACCCTCCTCCTCTTTCCAAAAATGGCCCTCCAACTTTCACTACAAAATTCTCTCCAACTCTCACTACTAACAACCATCACCAATCCTCCTCAAGTCTCATATACAAAAAAAAAAATTATTATACTCCACTCATCTCTCTCATCATCTCTTCTCTATTCCTTCAACCATACAAGAATTGTATTTTCATAAAATACTAAGGACTCAAGAAGAAAAAAAGAAGAAAGAAGATACAAGGTGGGTTCAAGGCAATCCTCCCCTCTCTCTTCTACACCCTCTCCTCCTCCCTCTTCTATCACCCTCTACCCTTCATTTTATTTTTTAGGATGAATGGACCCCAAGGCTAAAGGTCTATAAGGGTCATTTCTATCAATGGAATGACCCTATAATCAAGCCGAAAATGAACCCCTATCTAGGGTACAAATGCACAACACGTGTCACGTTGTCTTTCACACCTTTTTAAATAAAAAATGACCGAGTTGAGTTGAGGTTACCACTCTTTGTGGGGAGAAAAGGGTGCCTAACACCTTTCCTTTTCTCCAATCGAGCCACTTACCTCGAATCTCATTGTTTGATTAGTTCCTATCCATCGAGAGTCACTAAAACGTCAAAGATGTTACTTTTTCAAAAAATGCACATCGGGTGACCATTCACACCCACTTATAATATGAATGGTGGCGACTCCAAACCATTGTAGATGTGGTCATCGTAATGGCGAAATCACGTGTCTACAAGTCTGATAAATTCAAAGTTTGTAAAACATTTGGTTGTGACGATTTTGGTGCTTTTGCCAAACACAGGGGAAACAAATGTCAATTGTTCTCTTGGTTCCTTTAGAGTCATCCCCTATGCCTTGGTATTTGGAGGATTGTTATCTGTTCGGGACATGGGTTTTCTTGGAAGGATTTTGTCGTTCACAGTTTATACTCTTGCGGGCCAAGAGTTTTCTTTTTATTTTTTTTTTTGTTTTTTTTTTATTTTTTTTTGTTTTTGTTTGTCTTTATTGCCCCTGGTGCCAATTACGATTTTCACCAGACCCGGTTTCCACATTGTTGCACATCGACGTCCTTTTTGAGATTTTCATCGTGTTGGTGGTTTTGATCTTGCTATAGTCTGATTCTTTTACTCATAGTGCCCTTTTAGGTTTTCACTATGCCCTTTCAGACTATGCTTGTATTTTTGGATTTTTACATAACGATTTTTGCTCAGAGTCTATGTGTCTTTGTGGCTTGGTGACCCAAATTGAGCTACGAGATCGGCGACTCTACTCTTGTAGTGGCACTCTTTCTTGAGTAATAGATCTAGATTCTCCTCTCGAGTTTGCTAACTACTATTCGTGGTTCTGCAACTCAAGTTGAGCCGTGAGATCGGCTACTCTATACTTCGAGTACTCTTTTTTTTTTAATATTCGACCTGGATTCCCCTCTTGAGTCTTCCAACGACTGACAAGACTTTGAGGTCTGGACCAAGTCGCGAGATTATTGGTACTGTCATTGTCA
This sequence comes from Akebia trifoliata, assembly GCF_017979445.1. Taxonomy (NCBI): domain Eukaryota; kingdom Viridiplantae; phylum Streptophyta; class Magnoliopsida; order Ranunculales; family Lardizabalaceae; genus Akebia; species Akebia trifoliata. The sequence goes on along the minus strand of NW_028237584.1, from coordinate 8,746 downwards.
TTGTGTTGCCCTCGAATATTCCCTGATCAGAAAGGACTTTTAGTGGGATGAAACGTTGGCTAAGGCTTATGGTAGTGGAAGGATACAAAACAGTTAAGGTATGGGTCTTAATTTATCTAAAGTGGTTTAGACATAGGGTTCATCTATTTTTGTTTCGCAAAGGTGATCTATGTCTCCTCCCAGCTTCTTTCGAACTTGTTTAGGTTGGAGATTTGTGTCGAGCTCAGATCAAGTGTCCGAGTTTTTAAAATTTTTTTGAATTTTTAATCATTCACAGTTTATTCTCATGCGGGCCAGGAGTATTTTGACGCTTTTGATTTTCTATTTTTTTTTCTTTTGTCCATTTTTTTTCTTTATAATTGTTGACTTGCCCCAGTCTTAGATTAAGAAATGAATGTGATGGCTCAAAAGGGTTGACTAGGGTTGATAGTTAGTTTGGGATAACAAAGATGGCCTTTCGTCATCTCAGGATAAGTTTTTAGGCATAGTATTTCTTGACAATGTCAGCATTGATCGGTTGCAGGAAGACTTGTCCGTCCATCTCCGTAAAGATCAGAGCTCATCCCGTCATTACCTTTTGTATGATGAATGGTCCCTTATAGTTTGGTCGAAACTTTCCCTTGGCGGCTTCTTGGATTGGTAAAATCTTCTTCAAAACAAGGTCTCCTGACGAGAAATCTCTAGGCTTGACTTTCTTATTATAGGCACGAGCTATTCGTCGTTGATAGATCTGCCCATGACAAATGGCTAGAAGGCGTTTCTCTTCAATCAGATTTAGTTGATCAAATCGAGCTTGAATCCATTCAGTTTCATCTAACTCTACTTCTTTCAAGATTCGGAGGGAAGGGATCTCGACCTCTATAGGTAAAACTGCTTCCATTCCATAGACCAATGAATAATTAGTTGTCCCAGTCGAAGTTCTGAATAAGGTTCGATAGGCGTGAAGTGCAAAAGACAACATGTCATGCCAGTCTTTGTACGTAACCGCCATCTTCTCGATAATTTTCTTGATATTCTTGTTGGCTGCCTCGATTGCTCCATTCATCTTAGGTCTGTAGGGTACAGAGTTGTGATGAGTGATCTGGAAATCTTTGCACATCTTGACCATATCCTTATTCTTGAAGTTCTCAGCATTGTCACTTACCAATCCGCTGGGAAATCCATACCGGCAGATGATGTTATTCTTGACAAACTTCAAGACATTGCTTTTGGTGACATTGGCATATGAAGCAGGTTTTACCCACTTGGTGAAGTAGTCAATAGCCACTAGAATGAAACGGTACCCATTAACAACTTTTGGCGAGATCTGACCGATGACGTCTAACCCCAGAGTAAAAAAGGCCAAGGAGTGGTCATGTTATATAGTTCTGAAGGTGGAACATTGTTCTTGTTGGCATAAATATGGCATAGATGGCATTTGCAGACATGCTGATAGCAGTCACTCTCCATTGCCGACCAATAGTATCCCATCCTCATGATCTTCTTCGCTAGCATGTGACCATTCATATGGGATCCACAAACTCCACCGTGTACGATCTCGATTAGTCGTTTCACTTCTGTTTCTGCCACACACCTAAGTAAGACCTCATGGTGCGACTTCTTGTATAGAATACCGTTGCTCAAGAAGAATTGCCCTGCTAATTTTTGAATGGTCCTTCGATCGTTTGGCGTAGCATCTGAGGGGAGGGTTTGATCTTTTAGATATGCCTTGATGTCCGAGTACCATGGCTTTCCTTCAGATTATTTTATTTCAACAGGTAAGTAATAAGCCGGCTCATCTTGAATTCCAATCTCAATTGGGTCGATGACTAAGTCTTCCGAGATACTAATCATAGAAGCAAGTGTAGTTAGTACATCTGTAAACTAATTTTTAGCTCTCGGCATGTATGTTAATGAAATCCTATCAAAGCGCGAACTTAGTTCCTCTAGACACTCGTGGTAAGGGACAAGTCTCTATTCTCGGGTCTTCCATTCTCCAGTCATCTGATAGACTACTAAACTGGAATCTCTGAAAACGTCGATCTCATCTACCTTGAGGTTCAGTGCTGCTTTCAACCCTACTATGCATGCTTCGTATTCAGCCTCATTGTTAGAACATTGGAATTTAAATCTAATGGCAATTGGCACATGGGACCCATTTGGTTTGATCAAAACCACCCCTATTCCATTTCCTTTCTGATTGGCTGCTCCGTCAAAATACATTTTTCAGCTTGACTCCTCATCATCATCCTCAACCTCAGTGAGTAGTATGGCTTCATCGGGGAAGTTTGTCTTTAATGGCTCGTAATCAGGCAATGAGTGCTCGGCTAGGTGGTCTGCGATGGCTTGCCCCTTGATGGTTTTTTGACTGACATAGGTGATGTCAAACTCATATAACAATAATTGCCACTTCGCTGTACGACCTGTTAATGCCGATTTCTCTAAAAGGTACTTCAGGGCGTCCATTCTGATGATGAGCATAGTCGAGTAACTAAGAAAATAGTGACGTAGTCGTTGAGATGCCCAGACTAATGCGCAGCAAGTCTTCTCAAGCATTGAATATTTTACTTCGTACTCGGTGAATTGCTTGCTGAGATAGTAGATGGCCTGTTCCTTCCGTCCTGATTCATCATGTTGCCCAAGCACACACCCCATTAACGCTTCTTGCACTGAGATGTACATCAATAGAGGTCATCCTGGAGTAGGAGGGGACTAAGACTGGTGGATTGATCAGATATTGCTTGATCTTGTCGAATATTTCCTGACAGTCCTTGTTCCATTTCTTTGGCGTATCTTTTTTGAGTAGCTTGAAAACTGGCTCACAGATAAGTGTGAGCTGAGCAATGAAACGGCTGATATACTGTATTCTTCCCAAGAATGCCCGAACATCTCTCTCTGAAACGGTGCTTTCATCTCGAGGATATACTTGGTTTTTGCCGGATCTATCTCGATGCCTCTTCTACTGACAATGAACCCCAGTAGCTTGCCCGATGTTGTCCCGAATACACACTTTGCTGGATTGAGCCTCAAACTGTACTTCCTGAGCCTGTCAAACAACTTCTTTAGATTTATCAGGTGATCTTCCTCTATGCCTGACTTGGCTATCACGTCGTCTACATAAACCTCCATTTCTTTATGAATCATATCGTAGAATAATGCGATCATTGCCCGTTGGTAAGTTGCCCCTACGTTCTTCAGCCCAAATGGCATGACTTTGTAGTGGAAAGTACCCCATGGTGTGATGAATGTAGTCTTTTCCTGGTCTTCCTCTGCCATTTTTATCTGGTTATAACCTGAAAAGCCGTCCATAAATGAGAACATGCCGTGCCCTACTGTACTATCGACTAGAGTGTCGATGTGTGGTAGTGGGAAATCATCCTTAGGATTGGCCTTGTTCAAGTCTCGGTAGTCAACACACATGCGTACCTTTACATCTTTCTTAGGTACTGGGATGACGTTAGCTAACTATTCAAGGTACTTAGAGACTGCAAGAAATCTGACTTCGAACTACTTCATGACCTCATCTTTGACCTTGAGGGTCCATTCTGGCTTCAGTCTTCTCAGTTTTTGCTTGATTGGCTTACTTCCGAAAGCAATTGATAGCTTGTGTACAACAAGATCTGTATCTAACTCCAGCATATCCCTGTATGACCATGCAAAGACATCCTGATACTTCCGTAAGAGTTCGACCATTTCTTCTTTCTGCTGCGACGTTAATAAGGCTCCGATCTTGACAATTCCCTCTTCGGTACCAAGATTGATTGAATCTGTATCCTCGATGTTTGGCTGAACACCATTCTCGTGACGTTCTACCAAGTCTTTGATTTCTGGGTAGGTATTCCATTTTGTTATCAGATTCCTTTTCAATCCCCATCAGGTCGAAGTCGAGTTCAAGATCGAAATCATACTCGTCCCTTTCAAACTTTATTTTATCTAGATACTCATTTGATTGAGACAGATCCCTTGAAAACTCTTTTTTTGGTTTTTGGAGAACATTTATTTTTTTGTATTTTTAAAAGATTTCTGATATTTTTGTCTTTTGAGAAATTTTTTATTTTTTTATCTTTTGAGAGATATTTGTTTTTTTGTGATTTTCTGAATACCTGAAATAAGAAGAACAAAATCATGCAAATTCATTAATAAAGATAGGGAGTCCTCAAAATAGTCTTTACCCGAGGACGAGGGCTTGTTATGATCATCGGGCGAACTAGATTCATCTAATGGCATTTTTTGTTATGCCTCCATAGCCTCAAGGGTTAACAGGAATTCCACCCAGTTGTTTAGAACTTCCCCTTCTCTAAGGGGGCGAATGAGATGTGAAAGTGATTTGTTTAAATTTGGTTGGTGGTTTGGAGATGACCAAGATCTCCGATTGATTGTTGGGCATAGTTCTTCCCAAGTTTGGGGGGATGATGATTGATGCCCAGTCGATGCTAGTGGGGAAGGGTGATTCGTTCCCCTTGCTTTTGATGATTTCCACCTTTGTGGATTCTAGAGCAGTCTCTGATAGACTTTCATTGGAATCTCCATTGAATAAAATATCAATGCCTTTTACGAAGGATGACTGGGACTCAACAACTGAGTTTTCTTGAATGTGTAGAGGTTTGAAACTTACCGCTTTCTTTTTCTTGGCAGCCCTTATTGGTAGTGGTTCCGATAGACTGTCGAGTCTGACCGAGATTTTGGGAAGCTAACGCTGATGTGATGGACCTTGCCCAGATTCCAGACATTCGATTTCTGATTTTGTTTTCTCGCTAGTCGAAGCTCTTTTTTCTTGTCGTTCATTTCTGTTATATCCTTTTTCGTGGGCCTGAATCCCAATCTGAAACAAGGATTGTGCTTCTTTTCTTTGACTGGCATAGCTTTACCTTTTCCTCCTGGTCCCAACCCTTGCTTGGGTCGGTAACCTATTTTTTTCAAAACTCGTCCAATCATCAGATTTGCCCTTGATAGTTCCGCTTTCACCTTCTCAACATGATTGACAGCAGCGAATTGATAGGAATGGTATAGCGCTTTGTCCTTCGCCATTTCAATGTCCATGAATGGAACGTCTGGAGCTCTCCCAGCTGGGATGAGATTTTCTGCTAGTACCGATATCATCCTCTGCCCATGATGAATTTGACTCTCTGGTGTAGAGAAGAAGGTATAGCCCCTGCTATATGGATCCACGGTCTTCCTAGTAGCACGTTGAAGGTAGTCGGTATTTCCATGACTTCAAACGTTACCTCAAAGGTGCAAGGATCTATAGTAATTGGTAGGTCTACCTCTCCCAAAGAGTCTCTTCTTGAACTGTCGAAGTCTCGGACAACCTTGTTGTTGGGCTTGACATGTGACCAATCAGCATTGAGTTTTCGGAAGGTTTCAATCGAATACACATTGAGGGCCAAGCATGATATTCAGTGGCTCGACGTGTCCCCGTCCTTCAGGCACAAATTCACTATCTGTGAAGATAATAGCATTGGGGGCCATGATCTAACTTATCGTCTGTTCTAGTTGTGCTGGTGACATGGTCGAAGGTACGTGCGACTTCCCCAGACTTCCCAACAGTACTTCTTGATGTTCTTTTGAATTTTGTAGCAAACCCAGAATGCTGATCTGAGTCGGCTGTTTGTCCAATTGGTCCATGATATTATGCTCACTCTTGCGAATAAGCTTAATGAAGTCTGCAGCCTTTTTGTCTGTCACTTTTGCCTTCTCTTCTTTCTGGTCATCTTTATACAACTTACCATTTCCCTTTGCTTTTTTTTTTCTTCATCTATCACCTCTTTTACGATCTCTTTTGTTTTTTTCCTGATGCTTACCTCCTTTTCTGGTAATTTTTGACACCTCCCTGCCCTTGTCATATGACCGATATCGGCCACCATTACTTTTTTTATGGTCTCAACCCCCGTGGTTGTGGTGATAGTGGTCTCGTAACTCCAGAAAACTGTCTGGTTGGAACTATAAGAGAATGGTTTGGGTGAGCGTATGGTCATGGGAGATGGATCAGGTTTTACATTAAGAATGAGGGGTAGTGGTGACAATTTGGATGTAGTGGTGGTGGGAGGAGTTGCGTGAGGAGTTGACGGAGTGTATGGAATGACGAGAGGTGAACATGAAGACGAAGTGCATGGTATATAAAGGGGGGTCGGGTTGATCCTTGAGAATTTGGCAGTGTGTAGGGTATAACAAGAGGAGGTCGGGTCAAATTTTGATGGTTTGGTGATCCGTAAGGTATAATTAAAGGTGTTCGGGTAGCAGTATTTTGATAAGTGGGATGGATGGTGAGGTCGGCCAATCTGAGTGGTAATTGTGAATTTTGAGATGAATTTGTTGTGTAGTAGTCGACTGTGTTAACCGTTGGCGTTCCTACTTTCTTTGTTAAGTAGACCGTGATTTTTTCCCCGATAGGTGCTATCAAATTTGACGAATTGAAGTCGAGTTCTCCGCAAACAACATTTACCCTATGCCCACTCCCCTCTCCATTGTGAGTAGGTAGGCGGTTTTGATTGATGTTCTGTTGCTGGGGTAGGTTGGCAGGTCCATCTAGGATGAGTGCCTTCTTATCGATCAAATTTTGTACATGATGTTTGAGTTACCAGCATTGATCAGTAGAGTGCCCTGGTGCACCCATGTGAAATTCACAAAATAAATTGGGGTAGTACCCTAGCCCTTTGGCTGTCTAGGGATTTGGTGGACGTTTTGTAAGATATTCACCCCTGAGCAAGATTGGCAGTAATTCCGATAGTGTCATAGGTAACCTAGTGAACACTCTATTTACCCTGTTGGGTCATGCCTGTTGGTTCTACCCATATAATGGTGCCTGCTGTACGACTGGTGGATGATTTGCCCTGAATTGGTTTTTGAGGTGTGTGATTCCAAATTGGTGGTGTTGCTGCCCATGAAGTTGATGGCACTTGTGGTCTTGGTACTAGTGAAGGGATGAAGAGGGTCGATTTGGCTGTACGTTGTTAACTTGTGGTTCTTCCCTCTTCTTTCCCGTAGGCACTGGCTTTCTCTGAGAAGGGATTCCTGTTGTTGCCCCTAAACTTGTGAAATCAAATATCAGACCGGTTCGAATCCCGTCCTCGACCCGGTTTGCCACTTGTACTAGATTCGAGAATGTGCCTGTAGTATGCCCCACCAGATGGGTATAGAAGGCGTGCCCTAGTGTTGAGATAAACGTGGTGTTCATCTCTTGCTCGATCATTACAAACCTTACTTGTGAGGCTGACTTCGCCATCTCTATGCATACTCTTTCCTCGTTTCCCGTTGCTTTCTTGTCATCTTGGCCATGTCATTTTGATCTAGACCAACATCTGTATTGAACCGATAATTTTGCCAGAACATCTCAGCTAAGTCCTGCCAGTTTTTAATGAGCATGTGGTCCAATCCCGAAAACCATTTGAGTGCCGACCCCGTTAAACTCCTCTGAACCAATTGTACCAACAGCCTGTCGTTTTCGCCATATTTGCACATAGATCCACAGTATAATTTCAAGTGTGACAGTAGGCACCCCACTCCATTATACTTTTCAAATTCTGGACACTTGAATTTGGCCGGTAGTTTAGCATTTGGTAAAAACAGAGGTCTTTGAACCGAGTTCCACTCATGGTATTGAGGCCCTTCATCCTCCTCATTTCTTCCTGCAGAGACTCGATTTGTTGAATCAATTTTTCATCCGTTGCACTTTTGGCCTCTATGGCCATATACTCACATTCGTCATCAGGAATGACCACAGGGGGTGGTCGATTCTGTGGAATATAGAGCAGGGGCTCCTGGTATCCTGGTATTGCAGGAGGAATGGTGGCCTGTGGTCCCTACGGAGGTTGCTCGGGTAGATCCTGATTTGATCTGGACGCATGGTGCTGCATTGTTTGGGCTTGTATGATGCTGGTGTTGGCTAACACGGTACTTATTATCTTTTCTTGCCTCTTGATTATTTTAATAGTGCTCCTATTTGTGGATCGATACCTGACGTTTCGGTCGCTGTGGGCTGTGCTGGTACAAAAGAACTCATGGTGACTCTAGATGATCTAAGAAAATATGGAGGTACTTCTGGCTGCTTATATTTCTTTCGTTTGGCCACCTGTAGGTACAGAAGACCAAGCGTTACTATCTTGTTTACAAAAAGAAAATGCATGATGTTTTATTAGGTTGGGTAAAGTTATTTATTATGAGTTTTAACAAAAAAGTAATTTCTCGACACGGAGCCGACATCAACATGGAGTTGGTGAAGTGCTTTAAAAAAAGAATTACATCAGTACGGAACTGGCAACGACACGGAGTCGGCATCAACACGGAATTGACATCAGTGCGGAGCTGGCATTGACATGGAGTCGGTGAAATATTTTGAAAACGTAATTACATAAACACGAAGCTGGCATCGACACGGAGTCAGTAAAATATTTTGAAAATGGGATTATCTCAACGTGGAGCTGGCATCGACACGGAGTCGGCATCAACACGGAGTTGGCATCAGCACGGGGCTGGCATCGACACGAGTCGATAAAAATATTTTTGAAAAAGTAATTTCATCAGCACCGAGCTAGCATCGACACAGAGTCGAAAAATATTTTGAAAAAGTAATTTCATCAGCACGGAGCTGGCATGGACACGGAGTCGGGAAAATATTTTGAAAAAGTAATTTCATCAGCATGGAGCTGGCATCGACACAGAGTCGGGAAAATATTTTGAAAAAGTAATTTCATCAGCATGGAGTCGGGAAAGTATTTTGAAAAAGTAATTTTATCAGCACGGAGCTGGCATCGACACGGAGTCGAAAAAG
>NW_028237583.1:0-15544 GCF_017979445.1 Akebia trifoliata | reverse complement strand
TTTTTTCTTTTCTTTTGGAAAACATTTCTTCTGAAAAATATTTTTTCTCTGAAAAATAGTTTTTTATTTGGAAAGTATCTTCTCTTGGAAAATATTTTTTGGAAAACGTTTTTTCTTAGAAAACATTTTTTTAGATAATAACACTTTTTTTTTGGAAAACACTTCTTTTGGAAAATATTTTTTTCTGAAAAATACTTTCCCTTTGTAAACTATTTTTCTTCTTTGAAAATTTGATTTCTACTTCGATTTAAATGGCCCGGTCCATCAGGATTGTTGGATCGAGTTGGGCTGGGTCATTTGCAAGAGATGGATTTTTTATTGGGTCGGTGCACCCATTTTGATTTTCAAAATAAATTTTTTTATCCTTGAGGACAATCATACACTCTGATCTCATCATTCACATACATCCATATCAATCACAAAGTCTCATAAGATTCCATTCAATGAACAACCCGGGAACACCCACGATAAGTTCGAGTCGTGACCTACTAGGAAGGTTTCTAGACTCTAAGCTTACTACGTGCAATGCATTTTTATCTGGCCACCCTTGCCCAAGCACACCTATATACCTTCGATACGTGGTGACTTGGTTTGATATACCGTATAGGTGATAATCTAAAACCTCAATTCACTTCTCTGAAGCCAAAAACAGCTAGTTTGATCTCCAGTTGAGAGGTGGCGCACAATGCTGAGCAAGGGCCCACTTAAATACCTCTCATCTAGAATAGACGTAGTCTATCCCCCTCGTACAATAGGGTACAGCGGGGCAAGATCTGCTTAGGCACCGGTTTTGACCAAAAAGTGCAATTGATATACTTAGATTACCTTTTATACCCACGGGTACGAGTCAAGAGTTGTAGCTTTCATAAATGGTTTGGCATCCCACGAGGGGACCGACCACGTACTAGTACTACGTTGGCAATCGGGACATGTGACTGTGTGGCTTACAATAGGTCAAAGGCTCAGGTCACTCCAGCCTGGGTACATCAATATAACCTCTCAGAATCACCTGATCAGACGGTATTGATGCCCCAGTTCGATATACCCTAAGGTACGTGACTGGAGTTGTGGGTTTCATGAATGACGTCGCATCTCCGAAGAGACCGGGCCACGCACTAGTGCCACGTTGGCTATATGGGACGTGTAAGTGCTCAAAACAGTAAACGTGCATGTGGTGTGTGCAAAACAAGGTGGGGTGTGCCCGGGGCCTTTTCAAACAAATGGGCCCATGGGCTACAGAAATCAATTGGAATTCCAACATGCAATATCAATCACGATCAAGATAAGAAGATATTATGAAACAGGATATCACTTATCATAACATGCATCAAAGCACTTATAAGGATCAACTATCAAAAATTCAACCACATGATTGAATCAAACAAGGCATCAAAAAGGGCGATCCCCTCAAATTAGCACTGACATGTAAAAGCATGGGTTTTCTGAGTCCACTGAGTTGATTGGACAATATTTTTTTTTTTTTTGGGTGCCACGTGGGGAGATCAATGACTCTTAGTAACATTTAAGATCTTACTAAATTAGTGAGGAAAGCAAACCCTTTAGGTTCCAAACATTGGTGGGTTAAGTTAGAAAAGAAATTTTATCTCAACCCAAAAAATTGTTCAGCAACTAATTTGAATACACATATTTAAAGGATGTGGGTCCCTCACCATGATGTGTAACAAACTCAACAAAATCAATTTTTCATGATAAAAATTGCAATAAGGGACTGCCAAGCCTATAAAAGAATTTTTTTTTTTTTTGGTTGGCATGGTTGCTGCCAGCACCCTCAATCAATTTATTTTTTTCTTCTAGTTTTTTCAAAATGTTGCCACCACCCCACTTATTTGTTGCTGCCAACCCACTTAACATGCAGCCAGCACACCTAACACACAACACTCAAATCACTTGTAATAGCTGCCAGCAATACGCACACTCAATGCTTTTTTTTTTTCATTTTTTTTCAATAAAAAAAATGAAATAAATCCTAAACACCTCTAAACAAAACTTATGATTCAAACCATTAATATAACTTAAAAACTTTCAAACATCCAAAATTCCCTTAAAAAAAACAACAATCCCAAATTTCCGATAGTGCAGATACAATAACAGTAGAAAAAAAAACTTTCTTCCTCCTCTCAACAGCACGACTTTTGGAATTGAGAATGCATGAAGGACTAGTGGATCTGAATTGTAAAGTTTGACTTTGGTCACATTGATCAATTCAAGAAGTTCAACTACGTTTTGTGGTGAAGGAAGATTATTTGCGAACTGACTGTAGTTGATCCCGATCGAAGCCACCATTGTAGGAAACACTAGAGCTTAAATTAGAGAGAAGAGTAAATCTTCAATGAGACCTCTAGATGAAAAGAGTGAAGAGTGTGATTTTTGGGGAAGAAGAATAAAAGAGAAGCCAAAAGGAGGAGTGGCTGAAGCGTGGTCAAATATGAAGGAGGCCGTGAGTGGTGAGGTCTTGATGGACCGAGAACATTATGGTGAGGTGTTAATAGAGAACGTTGGGGCTGCTGTTATGGCAATGAAGATGAAGAAGGAGGACATCGGAGGTCATCTTGGGGGATCTCGAAAATCGGCATCATTGTGGTCCACCATGGATGATGATAGGGAGTTGCAGAACTGGCGAACTTGAGAGGTTTGAAGAAGAAAACCTTTTTTATTATTTTCATTGGCTTGTTTGAGGAAAGATTGAGAGAAAGAGAGGGATATGGAGAGAGAGAGAAAGATGGAGAAGAGAGAGGCGTTCCTCTCTGCTGGCTTCTTTTCTTCTTATTGGAGAAGAAGATGGAAAGACTAAAAAAAATTAATCTACTAATAGCACACCACATCTCCACTTAAAAACACTAAGGGTTTGTCCCTTAAATATGAGTTTCTACTAGGGGCACCCGACTTCTACAAGCAATCCAAAACGTTGCTGTTGACAGAAACTTTTTTTTTTTTTTTTTTTTTTGAATTGGATTTAAACACTTACTGCCAGCCCATTGTTGTTAGTAATGTAAAGAAGAGCATGATTAAAAACCTACCAACAAATCAACACTAAAAAATAAATAAAAACAAATAAATAATAAAAAAAAACATTGTTTGAAAAAATAAATCGCACCTACTTTAAAAAATAAAAAATAAAATTTTGAGGAAAGGGAAGAAAAAAAAAAACAGCCAAAGGGCAGATTAACACGCCCTTACTAACGAACAAAATAAAAAACTGAAAAACTAAAAAAAAAATTCCACGATTCAACGTTCATCATTCCCTCTGTAATTAACTTGTTGAAATCTTGCATTATTTAAAGTCATTCCAAATGATCGCTAATCGAATCATAAAAAATAATAAAATAAACGAAAATAAAACTAACATGCAAACGCGGAATATTCATGATCCAAACGTATGATCAATAATAAAAAAAATAAATAAATAAACATGTAAACTATCAACTAAAAATAAAAAACAGCCTAGGTCGCTCTAACAATGCTCCCATACTCGGGGTTTTTCAAGTCTGATCCTCAAAAGTCCCCAGTGGAGTCGCCACTGAAAGCGCCCTCGATCCGCGGGGTGTGCGGATCCGCTTTTGACCCTTGAGGTTTGGGAGTCGCCACCTAGTTATTACGGTCTAGGAACCAAATTGACCCTTAAATGGATAAAAAAGAACTAATCTACTATAGAAATCTGAATCCGGGGATCATATTACGGGGTTGGAAGGTGTTAGGCACCAACCCCGCCCGGCCATGCCGGTCTCTACTTATCCCAAATAGATCTACATCGCTAATGATAAACCTAGATTAAAAAAATAAAAAATAACTTACCTTTGATCTGCAAAAGTGTTATTCCCTCAGATCTGGTGAAAATGGCTCCTTGTACCGTATTCCTTACTTCATTCTATCTCCGGATCTGATTTCTGATATCCGAGGTAAGGTATCTCCTTCTTGGATCTGGATGCTTCGAATTTGTTGTGAATTTTTGGGATGTTTTTGAGAGGTTTTTGGGTGTTTTTTAGGCTAAAATCGGAGTAGGGGTGTTAGGGAAGGAGTTGGGGCTCCAAAATTAGGGTTTTGGGGAGGTTATGGAGGCTTCTTCACCTACTTTTTCTAGGGTTTTTTCTTTGATACGAAAATAAGGTGTGGAGGCTCCTATTTATAAAGTTTTTAGAAGCATTTAGGGTTTGATTAGGGTTCTTTTAGGGTTTCAATTAGGGTTTTGACTTAGTCTTTAGGGTTTTAGGGTTTTGACTTTAGTCTTATGAGATTGACTTGATTAGTTTAGATTAGGGTTTGGATTTAGGGTTTTGACCTTAGTCTTATGAGATTGACTTGATTAGTTTAGATTAGGATTTTTGATTTAGGGTTTTGACCTTAGTCTTATGAGATTGACTCGATTAGTACCTTGACTTCAGTCTTGCTTGATTGACTTTAATTTTGACTTCAGTCTCACTTGATTGACTTTAATACCTTGACTTCAGTCTTGCTTGATTTACTTTTAAATTTTGGAGAACCCCCTTCTATTATATCTTTAATTCTTTGAACCCCCGAATGGAGGGGTCCTTAAAGAAATATCCCACGAACCCTCAACAATTTTGCCTGAGAGTCCAATTATCGATTTTTTAGGTTCAACTTTTTAAATTAATTTCATTAATATTTCACTTTAATTATTTAATATTTTATTTATTAATTTCGAATTTTTTAATTATGAAAATTGTGAAATTACCGTTTTGCCCTCGGAGAGGATTTTTTACGTTTTAAGTCATTTTTCAATGTTCCAAGATGTTTTGGAATCAGTTTTTCGTAAGGAATTCAATGGGAATGTTGGTTTTTTTCATTTATGAATTTTTTTGTATGAAATGATCGTGAACTTTATGAGGGGTATTTTCGTAATTTTGTCAAATTTTGTGAAAATTGGCGAAGTGGTTTACTTGGTTTCGATTTGTTGTTTTATGTGTTTGAACGGATTTTCCTAAGCGTAATGTAGGCTCTAAGGTTGTTTTGAGGTTAGGGGTGTTTTGGCAATTTAATCATTTTTAGTGATTTTTATCGTGAAGCTTCTTTTTGGTCTGCAAGATGATGATTTCTATGTTTCTGGGGTCGTATTTTCCTAGCGTAGCGTGGTTTCTAAGTTTTGTCAGTTCGAGATACCTCATCCGGATTTCTGAAACATATCTGGTAACAAAATAAAGCATTGGAATAGACATCCATCATTGGGAACCTTTGCGATCGGGTTGACGACTTGATTAATCAGGCGGATGCAAAAATGGGGTGTCTACAGGTGGTAACTGACTGAGTGAAAATTCGAGAAAACCCTCGGTGGCAACTGGTTGAGTATAATCCGAGAAAACCCTCGGCGGCAACTGGCTGAGCATAATCTGAGAAAACCCTTAGTGGTAATTGGCTAAGTATAATCCGAGAAAACCCTTAGTGGCAACTAGCTGAGCATAATCTGAGAAAGCCCTCGATGGCAACTGGCTGAGCATAATCCGAGAAAACTCTCGGTGGCAACTAGCTAAGCATAATCTGAGAAAACCCTTGGTGGCAACTGGCTGAGTAAAATTCAAGAAAGCCCTCGGTGGTAACTATTTGAGCATAATTCGAGAAAGCCCTCGGTGGCAACTGGCTGAGTAAAATCCGAGAACGCTCGACAGCATCTGGTTGAGTAAAATTGGGAAGGAATGAATGAATCCAAGAAAGCATGATTGAAAATGAATCCAGAAAAGAATGATTGAATTTGGGAATGAATAGATCTGGGAAATAATGAATAAATCTGAGAAAGAATGGATGAATCTGAGATAGAATGAACAAATATGGGAAATAATCAGTAAATTTGAAAATGAATGGATGAATTTGAGACAAAATGAACAAATCTGGGAAAGAATCAGTGAATCTGGGAAAGAATGAATGGATCTAGGAGAAAATGAATGAATCTGGGGAAGAATGAATGAATATGGGAAGAATAAATGAATTTGGGAAATAAATAATGAATCTGGGAGAGAAAGAATGCCATATCTATGATTTTAGGTGAAAGGGCAATGAGCTATCCTCTGGGCAAAACCAAATATGAGATCAGAAACGCTTTTATTTAAACCTCAAGGTTTTTTCAAAATTTTTATGAATTTAAAACCCGAATTTTAACTTCCTTTGAACCTCAGGGGTTTTCCAAAAAATTGCTATTAAGAGGGTAACCATCTCATTTTCCTTTAGGATTAACATTGATCAAGCTTGAGAACAAAATACCCCTAGTTTGATAGGAAACACTGCACTGAAGATAATTGGACATAGTTTTTTTTTTAAATGCCCATAGTATAAGGGGAAAAAATTACACGCTATAGAAAAAAGAGAAGTGCCCCTTACTATGAAGGTGTGAAATATTTGATTACCACAAGCGCAATAAAGATTCAACTTTTAATTTTGATTGAAGATTTTGAATCAGGCTCAAGAAAACAAAACATTTCCTTTTGAGACTCATCATAGAATTCACACTTCTCCCCCTTGGTTCACTTGGGGAAGCAAAAATTTTCAAATCAATCATAGACGATACTCGTGACTTTTGAGTTTTTGCCTGGTTTAAGCTGGGTATTGAAACTTGATCTTCAGACTTTTGATGTTTCAGCTTATACAGTCTTTTAGGTTTTCAACTCAACGGAGATTTTCTTTTATTTTTTTACTGCTCTAATTTTTGTCTAGATTGCTTTTTTAGGTTTCCGATCTAGTGAGCTTATATTCTTATTTTTGCTCTGATTGTAACCAAGGCCATCCTTTCGGATTTTCAACCTCGCGAGCTTGCCTTAATTTTTGCCTAAGTCACCCTATTAGTTTTTCAACTTAGCAGACTTTTTTTCTTTACTTTAATTGTTGTCAAGACCATCCTTTCGAATTTTCAACCTTGCGAGGTTTCCTTTATTTTTACCTAAGTCGCCCTTTTGAGTTTTCAACTTAGTAGGCTTTATATTTTTGAACGTCTGGAGTTACTATCTGATCATGCTTTGCCACCTTCTTTGATTTTTTCACACGGTACTCAAGAAGACTTTAATGGGTAAGCTTAGGACTAGGTATAAAAAGAAAGGAATTTTGAGGCTCAAAAATCCGAATGCCCCTTATGTGGTATTTTCTCTTTTTCCTTGAATTTTCTTCTTTCTGAATTTTTTTATTTTGAATTTTTTTTCTTTTTGATTTTTTTTTGTAGGGAAATCTATTTTTTATTTTGATGTGATCGGGCCTGAAGTAACTTCTCAGGTCGCCTACATACCCTAGAATTTTGGGATCAGACCAAAATTTAGTTCGAATTTTCCCTTCCTTAGGTTAGGTGATTAGGCTGAGAAAGAAAAAGTCATTTTTTTGGTAAAAAGGCTACAAAGGGCTGAGAAATGAGATATTTAACTGGGTAACAAGCAATTGATTGGCCAAAGATGGCATAGTATCGTTTGATTTGGTCAATGTAGGTTGGTTCTGATAGTTCAATTCCATCATGATCTTGAAGTTTGATGGCTTTTTCAAACAGTATTTCCTTAATGAATTAATTTCTCCAATTCGGTTCAAAGTTCTTCATATAATCGAGGAGTGCTTATTTTATTTGAAGTCTGATGGTTAAATCCTTGACTTGTAAGTGGCGAACTTTAACCTTCTTGTCAAACGTGCTAGCGATTATTTTTTGATAAGTTTGCATGTGGTATAAAACTCTAAGTTGTTTTTCTTCAATCAAGTTTAGCTCTTCGTACTTAATGACGAGCCTAGTCTGTTTTTAGCAATTTACTTTCCATCAAGAACTTGAGATACAGGATTTTCATTTCATTAGGTAAGACTGCTTCCATATCATACATTAAAAAATAGGGAGTGACTTCAGTAGAAGACTGTATTGAAATACGATGTGCCTCCAGTGTTAATGGTAACTTCTCTAATTGATCCTAGTACGATTAACACATTTTTACGATGACTATTTTGACACTCTTAATAACTGCTTCAACCGCTCCATTAATCTGAGGACGGTAGGGAGATGATGCCGGATCTTGAACTTTGAACATTGTAGACACCCCATTTTTGCACTCGCCTGATTAATCAACTCGTCAGCCTGAATGCAACGATTCCCAATGATGGATGTTTATTACAATGCTTTATTTTGTTACTAGATATGTTTCAGAAATCTGGATGAGGTATCTCGAACTGACAAAACTGTAGAAACCACGCTACGCTAGGAAAATATAATCCTAAAAGCTTAGAAATCATCATTTTTCAGACAAAAAGAAGCTTCACGACAAAAATCACTAAAAAATAACCAAATTATCAAAATACCCTTAACTTTAAAATATCCCTATAGCCTACATTACACTTAGAAAAACCCTTTCGAACACATAAAACAATAAATCGAAACCAAATAAATCATTTCGCTAATTTTCATAGAATTTGACAAAATTACGAAAATGCCCCTCATAAAGCTCACGACCATTTCACACAAAAAATTTCATAAATGACACAAACCAATATTTTCATTGAATTCCTTACAAAAAATCGATTCTAAAACATCCTAGAACATAAAAAATCGACTTAAAATGCGAAAAGTCCTCTTCGAGGGCAAAATGATAATTTCAAAATTTTTATAATTAAAAATTTTGAAATTAATAAATAAAAAATTAAATAATTAAAAAGAAACATTAATAAAATTAATTTAAAAATTTAAACTAAAAAAATCGATCAATCAAGTTCTCAGGCAAAATTATTGAGGGTTGCCAATATATTTCTTCAAGGACCCCTCTATTTGGGGGCCAAAGAAGTAAATATATAATAGAGGGGATTCTCCAAAAAATTAAAGTCAATCAAGCAAGAATAAAGTCAAGGTATTAAAGTCAATCGAGTAAGACTAAAGTCAATTAAGTAAGATTAAAGTCAATCAAGTAAGACTAAAGTCAAGATATTAAAGTCAATCAAATAAGACCAAAAGTCAAAACCCTAATAGAGTTCTAATTAAATAATAACTCTATTTAATAGAATTCTAACTAAAATATAACTCTACCTAAAACAATTCTAATTAAAATACAATTCTACCTAAAATAATTCTAACTAAAATATAACTCTAACTAAAAGAATTCTAATTAAATACTAATTCTATCTAAATCAACCCTTAAAAAAATCTATAAATAGGGGTCCTCACACCCTATTTTCGTATCAAATAATAAACCCTAAGAGAAGTAGGTTAAAAAGCTTCCCTAGCCTCCCATTAACCCTAATTTTAAAGTCCCAACTCCTTACCTAACACCCATACTTCGATTTTAGCTTTAAAAACACTTAGAAGCCCTTCAAAAACACCTCAAGATCCATAACAAATTCAAAGAATCCAGATCCAAGAAAGAGATACCTTGTCTCGGAGATCAGAAATCAGATCTGAAGATAGAACGAAATAAGGAGTATGGTATAAGGAACGATTTTATCATATCTGAGGGAATAAAATCTTTGCGTATCGAAGGTAAAATTTCTTTTATTTTTTTTCTAGGTTTTTTATTAGCAGCAATGTAGTCTTATTTGGGATAAGTAGAGACCGGCATTGGCTGGGCGGGGTTGGTGTCTAACACCATCCAACCCCGTAATGTGATCCCCGGATTTAGTTTTTCTTCAATAGATTAGTTTCTTTTTATCCGTTTAGAGTCAGTATCCGGTTCCTAGACCGTAATAATTAGGTGGTGACTCCCATATCTCAAAGGTCAAAAGCGGATCAGCGCACCCTACGGATCGAGGACGCTTTCAAACATAGAGTAACAATTTCGACTTTGAAGTGTAACCCGCTATCAGATATCAATTTCAAAGGTATCCTGTATCGACTTATGATAAATGCAGTAAGGACAACATTGATACGTTTTGTAAATCTTCTTTGATCTTATTGGTATTTTCATTTCATCAAGCTAGCATCTATTCCATGTCGGACAACACCCAAGCATCTACCTAACATATCTTCATAGGATCACGTGAACAAGTTTTTTGAAATTTCTGAGCAAATTCATTATCCCTTCGTGTTCCTTTAAGGGATATGATGGTTTCTATTTGAATTTGTCTAGGAATTGTTTTCTGTTCCGAGGTCAATTACCTTTGCTTTTTCGATTAAAGGTTTAGCCTGACCATTATCTTCTTATTCAAGAAAGAAATATATCCTTGAAGTCAGATTATTAGTTAATCCGTTCATATGCTCGAGGTATTAAAAAATTTCCTTTATCCAATTAAATTTAGATGGGACGATAAAAAATTCTATAGACTCAACAAACTAACTCGACTCAACAAGAAAAGAGTAGATTCGATTTAAAGAAGACATGACCTTGCTGGAAAAAAAGACTCGAGCTAACCCAAATAACTTAAGACAAGTACCCACTTGATTAGGACTGAGACATTACTTACAACCGATGGGACTAAAGTACTGTGATCTTCAGAGAACAACTATGTAATTTTGAGAGATTTTGAGGTAATTTCTGATGATTCACTTGGTCTTAACATTTGTTCTAACTGACGGGACTAGCGACCCTAACAAAATGGTGAACGATTGAGCTTAGGTGGAATGATAACCTTGTAACCCTATTGAAGGTAAATTTAATCAATTTCAGTATTACCCCCTTGATAACATTTTAAATGAACCCTGCGATTTTATTGAATTCTGTGCACCAATCCATTAAACAATTCATCCATTCAATGATTATTCAGAACGAAAATAATTTTATTGCACTCTTGAAAATTATTGAAAAATAATATTTTTATTGGATAAAATTTTTCACAAATTTAATTATTTTTTGCAATCATTTTCTTTTAAAAAACATATTTTGATCATTTTCCATGGTCCATGCAAAAAATAGATTTTTTGTAAAAAACATATTTCAAAAATTTTCCATTTAAAAATAGATCTTTTGTAAATCATTTTTCTTTCCTTTTCTTTTCTTTTGAAAATATATTTTTTCTA
The DNA here is from genome assembly GCF_017979445.1 of Akebia trifoliata. Classification (NCBI taxonomy): domain Eukaryota; kingdom Viridiplantae; phylum Streptophyta; class Magnoliopsida; order Ranunculales; family Lardizabalaceae; genus Akebia; species Akebia trifoliata. The sequence continues at coordinate 4,623 of NW_028237583.1, read as the reverse complement.
GAAAATATTTTTCTTCCAAAAAACATTTTTATTCTTTTAAAATTGAAACCTGAATTAGCATAGAATTTGGATTCCATTTTGATTTAAATAGTCCGGCCCATCATGATTGTTGAATCGAGATGGACTAGGTCATTATGAACCATTGCCAAGCTTTTAAAATAGATTCTTTATTGGGTTGGTGCACCTAGTAATACAGTAATTTCGAATCAGGTTAAACAAAAAATTTTGATCCTTGAGGATAAAACCATACATTCCTGATCTCATCATTTGTAAGGTCTATTCCAACAAGCAACCTGGGAACACCCACGATAACCTCGAGTCGTGACTTATAGGGAGGTTTTTAGACTCTAGGTTACTACGTGCAATGCAATTTATCTGGCCACCCTTACCCAGGTGCACCTATATATCTCTCGAGCGTTGAAAGCGCCCTCGATCAATGGGGTGCGCGGATTCACTTTTGAATTTTAAGGTTTGGGAGTCACCACCTAGCTATTACGGTCTAGGAACCGAGCATTGACTCTAAAAGGTAAATAACACTAATCTACGAATGAAACTCCGGGTCCGGGGATCACGTTAGGGGTTGGAAGGTGTTAGGCACCAACCCCGCCCAACAAATGCCGGTCTCTACTATTTTCCAAGAAGAATACATTACTAAAAGGAAATAAATAAAAAAATAAAAAATATTTACCTTTATGAACGCAATGATTTTGTTCCTTCAGATCTAGCGGAGAGATCCCTTGATTAATATTCCTTGCTTCGTTCTGTCACCGGATTCGCTTTAGATCTCTAAGACGAAGTACCTCCTTCTTAGATCTTAATTTTTCTGATTTATTTATAGATTTCTGGATATTTTTGAAGGGTTTCTAAGTATTTTTTTGAGCGAAAGTTGGGGTATGGATGTTAGGTAAGGAGTCAGGGCTTCAAAATTAGGGTTTAGGGGAGGCTAGGAAGCTTTATGACCTACTTTTCTTAGGATTTATTTTGACCTATGAAAATAGGTTGTAGAGGTCCCTATTTATAGATTTTTTAGGTGTTTTTTAGATAGAGTTAATGTTTAATTATAATAGTGTTTAAATTCTAATTATTTTAGATAGAGTTAGTATTTGATTATAATTTTATTAGATAGTTTTAGAGTTTAATTATGTTTATTTTAGAATTAGTTTTAAAATTTAATTATGTTTCTTTTAGGTAGTTTTAGAGTTTAATTAGAATTCTATTAGGATTTTGACTTAAGTCTCACTTGATTGACTTCAGTCTTACTTGATAGACTTTAATTTTAGGATTTTGACTTAAGTCTTACTTGATTGACTTTAATTTTAATTCAGATTTCACTTTACATTAATTAATATTTTAATTATTAATTTTAGAATTTTTAATTATTAAAATTTTAAAATTACCATTTTACCCTCAGAGATGACTTTTTTCGGTTTAAGTCATTTTTCAATGTTCCAAGATGTTTTGGAATCGATTTTTCGTAAGGAATTCAATGAGAATATTGGTTTGTGTCATTTATGAAAATTTTTGTGTGAAATGGTTGTGAACTTTATGAAGGGCAGTTTTGTAATTTTATCGAATTTTGTGAAAATTGGTGAAATGATTTATTTGATTTCGATTTGTTATTTTGTGTTTGAAAAGATTTTTCTAAGTGTAATGTATGCTCTAGGGATGTTTTGATGTTAGGAGTATTTTTGTAATTTGGTCATTTTTTAGTGATTTTTATTGTAAAACTTATTTTTGTCTAAAAAATGATGATTTCTATATTTTTGGAGTTATATTTTCCTAGCGTAGCGTGGTTTCTACAGTTTTGTTAGTTTGAGATACCACATCTGAATTTCTGAAACATATCTAGTAACAAATAAAACATTGGAATAATCATCCATCATTGGGAATCGTCGCGATCAGGTTGACGAGTTGATTAATCAGGCGAGTACAAAAATGGGATGTCTACAAGCGTACTCAATCAGACTGTACGTGGTGACTTGGTTTAATATACTGTATAGGTGATAATCTAGGACTCCAACCCAAATCTCTAAAGTAAAAAACAACCAGTTTAATCCCCAGTTGAGAGGTGGTGCATGATATTGAGCAATGGCCCACTTAAATACCTCTCGTCTAGAATAGACATTGTTTATCCCCCTTGTACACTAGGGTACAGCGGGGCAGCATCTCGCTTAGTCAATTGGTAAATTTAGATTAACTTTGATATACCATATAAGTACGAGTTTAGGGTTGGCGATCAGAACATGTGACTTTGTAGCTTACAATAGGACAAAAGCTTTGGTCGCTCCAGCCTAGGTGCATCGATATATCTTTCAGTGTCATCTGATAGAGCAGTACGGATGACCCAGTTTTATATACCCTAAGGTACGTAACTGGAGTTGTGATTTTCATGAATGACGTTGCATCTCCAAGGAAACCGAATCACGCATTAGTGCCATATTGGCTAGAAGGGACATGCAAGAGTGCAATGCAACAATATAAACGTGCTAGTGGTGTGTGCCAAATAGGGTGGGGTGTGTCCGAGGCCTTTTCAAAGAAATGGGCCCATGAGCCTGATCATATTATCATAACATGGGTATCACATGATTATTAATCAAGACAAATAATCATATCCCATCACATCAACATTTGGATAAAAAATAATCAATCAAATACATACCTCAATCAAGATTATGGCACATTAGATAGGCAATCAACACAAGGACTAATAATTGGATCCAATCATTGAAACAAACACATAATTTTTAGTCCAAACAAAATGATTTTTTTTTTTTTGGGTCCAATCAAGGATTACTTTGGGTGACCCTAAACAAATTGAGATTTAAAAGAATATTGAACTGATGATAGAATGATGGTTGTAGGGATAAGGGGTGATGATTTATTTATTTTTTTTTGGAATTTTTGCATTTTTGAATTTATGACTCAACAAGTTTCTCAATAAGAACTTAGGTTATCTCAACTAATCCATTAAGATTTCAAAATTTCTAAGGGTAATTAGGCCATGTGGTTCATCATGTCGGCAATCCAATGTCACAACCTTAAATATTTTGATGAAAAAATTTGGATCAGAAAATAAAATTCACATTAATTTTTTTTAGCTTTTTGAAAATGAGCGATTACGAAATCCCGAATCTAAAATTAAAATTCAACATAAAAATTAATTATGTTTCTTGAAAATTTTCTTTTCAAAGTTCTTTAAGTTTCGGCTTCCACAAGCCTATGACATTGGATGGTGATTTTAAGTGGCACTCGGTGAACTCAACTACCCTTAGTAAGTAGGAAATCTTACTAGGTTAGTGAGGTTAGCTTTGCTTGAGGGCCATCGCATTTGAAGTAAGACAAATTTTCTTAGTAATTGAAGAAAGTGGTTTTGTCATTTATCCAAATTTGGAGTGAGACCCACATTGAAAAAAAAAAAGAAAAAAGAAATAATGTAAAGAATTGAGGTGCTGAGAAACATAGCTTTGTTTTTTTATTTTTTTGTTTTTATTTTTTAAGATGTAAATTCGACAAAAATGTGGGTCCCTTCCAAAGTTTGTTTGGGTAAAACAACTTTGAAATCATTTTCTATCCAATTTACAGCACAAACCCAACTCAACGCAACTCACTAAAACAGAAAAAACATTAAACAATAACCAAACACCCCTTCTACTCCCTTTTCCCTCAATCTCATTCCACATACTAATCCCAGCATACAAATTTGACAGCTAGATATAAATTCCTACATTTTGAGGATCCAATTCAAGAGCCCTTTGAGTGACCAATTTACCTAACATGCTGCCAACAACACTCACGACTAAACAAAAAACTTTTTTCTTATGGATGTTGCTGCCTCCTACAACGTGTGTTGCCCTCACACAAAAAAAAATTACATGTATATTGCTGCTACCAACACAAATTTCAGCACCCATTTTTTTTTTTTTTCATGTTGCTGTCACAACATACATTCCAAAAAAAAAAATTATTTAAAAGATATGTGGCTGCTAGCAATACATAACTCAACAAAATTCTCTTTGTATATGTTGCTGCTAGCAATACAAAACACATTCCTTCTTTGAAATGTGGTTGCCAGCACACAGCCAACACACAAGTTTTTTTTTTTTTTTAAATGATGCTGCCAACACACATTACACACATGTTCACACCTCACACACTCTCCCTCTCCTCTCTGTGTTTCTTTTGATGTCTTCTTAAATAAATAAAAAAAGTTTTTTAACACTCTTTTTCCTAATCAATTTCAGATTTTGCATCGAAGGAAGATCACGAAATAGAGAGAGATAGAGAGATGAAGGAGAGAGACGTTCTCTCTCTTTCTTTGCTATTTTTCGTTCTCTTCTTTCTCATTGGAGAATAAGATAGAAATAAGAAAAAAAACATTTTCAGTATTGGCACCCCACGCTAAAAAAAAATATTATTTTTCGATTTTTTTTTCATATTTTTTTCTTGGAATCCTCTCCTCATCACGAACAACATTAAAAAAGAATTTTTTTTTAAATTTCTTACCACATCACTGACAAATAATTTATTTGAGAAGAAGATGAAAAATAAAAAAAATCGTTTTTTACTAATGGGAGACCATGCACAAATTTTTTTTTTTTTTTGCAATTTTTTTCTTGGAATTCT
>NW_028237582.1:0-15478 GCF_017979445.1 Akebia trifoliata | reverse complement strand
CCCAAATGGGTTGGATCCTACCCAAACCCATTTGGGGTAGAGTGTTTGATGGGTTGACATGAGTGATGGTTGGTGGTGGAGTGGGGGTGTAAGAGAGTGGTTAAGAGAATGAGTGTTAGGTTGGTTGATGAGGTGAGGTGTGTAGATTTAGGAGAATGGGTTGTGTAAGAGTTGTTTAAGTTAGTTTTTGGGAGGAGAAAGGAGATGATGCCATGTGGCAATCATGATGAGGGGGTGAGGTGTGAGATTGGTTGATTGGTTGATGGGGGTTGTTTGATTAGGGAGAGAGAAATGGGTTAGTTGATTGATGATGATGAAGTATGGGTTGAGTTGATTTTATTGGAGTGTTTTAAGGAAGATGATGGGTAGAGGTATGGGGGTGATGTGGGGGTTGATGATGGTGATGGATTAGGGTATGGGTGGAGGTGTGGGTGGTTGATGATGTTAGAGGATGGGGATAGGTTAGGTTAGGGTAGGGTATGGGTTGAGGTGATTTTGGAGAGAGGTGAGATGGGTTAGATGGGTTGTTTAGAAGCATGGTGATGGGAGTGGGTGATTGGATGAGGAAGATGAAGGGTGGTGATGACAAGTGTCATCTTTTGATGTTTAGGTTTGATTGGTTGATGTGAGTAAGGGTTGATGGGTTGGGTTGTGGGTTGGATGGTGAATGGGGTATGGATAGTGGTTAGAGGGCTTTTTTTATGGATTGGGCTTAGGCTTATAGAAGATGTAGGTTGTTTTGGATTGGACAAGGCTCATTTTGGATTGAATTTTGATAAGGTAGGTTGGTTTTAAGGTTTAAATGATGTAGGATTGATTTTTAGCTTAGGGGTGAGGTGAAAAAATTCTAAAATGAGTTAATGGTTCGTGGGCCTTGAGTGGGTTTAAGGTGTTCGTGGATTTGGAGATGGAACGATGAAGGTTGGATGAAGGGGTAGGCATCCCAAGTCTCGCATTTTATTTTTTTGATTTTTTTGATTTTTTGAAACTATTGATTTAATCAAAATGCCACGTGTTGGCGAATCGGGCTTTTGGGCCCGTTGGGGAATTTATCGATTTTTGCATGCGTGTGCGGAGCGACGATGTTGAACGACCGTGGGATGGGTCACTACCTTTTTTGCGGGTCCTTGAGACCACGGGGTGGTCTTAGGGGCATTGATTTAACCGTGGTTACTACTTTTGGTGTTTTGGGCCTTAGGGGCCCATTGGCCCCTTTTGTTGGAAAATCGGTATTTTGCATGGAACGGGGTAGATGGGAGTGTGCCGAACCCTTTTGGTGGACCTACTAACCCATTGGAAGGTGTTAGTGCCTTGGGTTTCGGCGAAAATATCATTTTCCGATGATTCGGGCCATTGAGGCCCGTTAGTCGAACTTATTGAATTGTTTTTGGGCCCCTTCGAGTGAGGGCCCGTTCAGATCGAGGTGTCTACACGAGAAATCGGCACTGACAAGAAGAACCGTACGATGGTTATTGTTGTTATCAGAGTTTGACATCACGCACGTTACACAGAAATCCATCAAGGGGAGAGCTGTAGCAGAATACTTGGCAATCACCCAGTAGCAGAAGGAATAAGGCCTATTGATCAGTTCCCAGATGAGAACATCTTACATGTTGAAAAAGAGCCTCAGAACAAGACATGGCAGCTGTATTTCGATGGAGCCGCCAATCAGAATGGGTATGGAATAGCGGCAGTCCTGTTTTCTCCGGAAGGATGCCACATTCCGATCGCTATTAAGTTAGCCTTCTCTAATACCAATAACACAGCCGAATATGAGGCATGCATCACTGGACTTGAAGCTGCTTTGAATCTGGGCATTACAGAAATCAAAGTTTTTGGGGATTCAGCCTTGGTCATACACCAGTCATTGGAAGAATGGAAGACTAGGGACGAAAAGCTGAAGCCTTATCATGAATATTTGTTAAACTTAGTGAGTAAGTTTGAAGCTATTCTGTTCCAACACGTGTCAAGGGAAGATAATAGATTTGCTGACTCGTTAGCCACTCTATCTTCAATGATCCATTTACCCCCTGGCATGGAATTGAGGCCGATCACTGTTGAAGTCAAAGACAAACCTGCATATTGTTGTCAGATTAATATTGCTACTCGACTACCCGATGGAAAGCCGTGGTACACAGATATTAAAAAGGTATTGGAAAAATAAGAATTTCCAAAAGAAGCATCGAGGAAGGAACGACAAACCCTTTTAAGATTAGCATCTCAATTCATCCTGTGCGCAGGAAGTTTGTACAAAAGGTCTTATGATGGGATTCATTTGTCGTGCGTCGATGAAGACCAAGCTGAACAGATAATGGTTGAACTACATTCAGGAGAATGCGGCTCTCACATGAGTGGGAAAATGTTAGCTAAGAAAGTTATGAGACAAGTGTACTACTGGCATACGATGGAAACAGATTGTTATCACATGGTCAAGACCTGCCAAAAATGCCAAATACATGCAAATCTCATACATGTACCACTTTCTCGATTAGTTGGTCTAACTTCACCATGGCCATTCTCAGTTTGGGGAATCGACATTATTGGTAAAATATTGCCTAAAACATCAAATGGGCATGAATACATTTTGGTTGCTATCGATTATTTTACTAAGTGGGTCGAAGCTGCCTCTTATGCTATCCTCACTGCATCTCGAGTTGCAAAATTTATCCAAACGAACATCATTAGCCGGTATGGGATACCTTCGGAACTGATTTCTGACAACGGGTCACATTTCAAAGCTGAGGTTATTACTTTGTGTTCAAAGTTTAAAATCTCACACCACAAATCATCTCCTTACCGCCCTCAAACTAATGGAGCAGTCGAAGCAGTTAATAAGAATCTTAAAACTATCATAAGGAAAATGTGTCAATCACATCGAGATTGGTCTAAAAAACTACCATTTGCACTATGGGCATATCGAACTTCAATTCGATCCTCTACTGGAGCTACTCCCTACTCTTTAGTGTATGGCATGGAAGCAGTCTTGCCAGTTGAAATGGAAATTCCATCTCTGAGGGTCTTGTTGGAAAGTCAATTGTCAGAAACAGATTGGGTTCGCCAGCGGTATGAAGAATTGAATTTGATTGAAGAAAAATGACTGAGAGCTTTGTATCATGTGCAAGCTTATCAAAGAAGAGTTGCCCGTGCATTTGATAAAAAGATCAAGGTTCGTCACTTACAAGTCGGGGATTTAGTACTCAAAGAGAATCGGGCACCTATCTTTGACCCTAGAGGGAAGTTCAAACCAAATTGGGGAGGTCCGTACATCATCAAGGAGATACTACCAGGAAAAGCTGTCAGGCTTCAAGATCATGATGGAATCGAGTTACCAGAACCAACCAACCTTGACCAAATCAAACGGTACTACATTTAAGGATGCCATTTTTGGCCGAATCAATTTTCCTATTACCTAATTCTTTATCTCCTTTCTCAACCCCTTTGCAGCCTGTTCAAAAAGAGAAAACTTGTGCCTTTTATTTCTTAACCTGATCACCTAACCTAGGGGAGGGAAAAATCCGAACTACGTTTTGGTCTGATCCCAAAAATTTGGGGTACGTAGGCAACCTGAGATGTTACTTCAGGCCCGACCACATCAAAATAAAAAAAATAGATTCCTCGACAAAGGAAAAATCTAAAAAGAAAAAAATTTAAAAGAAAAAGAAATATCATTCAAAATGGGAAGAAAGTTCAAGAAATTTTTTTAAATGAAATGCCACACAAGGGGCATTTGGGTTTTTGAGCCTCAAATTTCTTTCTTTTTATGCCTAGTCCCAAGCCTACCTATAAAAGTCCTCCTAAGTATCGTGTGAAAAAGTCAAGGAGGGTAGCAAAGCATGATCAGATAGTAATTCTAGAACTTCAAAGGAGAAGAAAAAGATAAAAAAAAAATGATAAGGCCTGCTAAGTTGAAAACTTGAAAAGGGCGACTTAAGCAAAAATTAAGGTAAGCTCGCAAGGTTGAAAATCTGGAAGGACAACTTTGACAACAATCAGAGCAAAGAAAAAAAGAAAGAGCTCGCTAGATCGAAAACCTGAAAAGGCGATCTAGGCAAAAGTTAGAGCAAATAAAAAAGAAAAACAAAAAAAATCCCAAGCTGAGAGCGGTTCGAGCTGAAACATCAGAAGTCCGAATAATCAAGTTCAATACTCAGCTTAAACGAGGCATAGATTCAGAAGCCACAAGTATCTTATCTACGATCGATCTGAAAATTCTTACTACCCCAAGTTAACCAATGGAAAGAAGGGTGAATTCTATGATTAGTCTCAAAAGGAAATATTTTGTTCTCTTGAGCCTAACTCAAAATCTTCAATAAAGTTAATCAAAATTAAAAGTTGGATCTTTATTGCGCTTGTGGTAATCAAATATTTCAAACCTTCATACAAGGGGCATTTTTCTTTTTCCTCTAAACTTAAGGTTACCCTCTTGATAGCAGTTTTTCGAAAAAACTCTTGAGGTTCAAACTCAGGTTTTAAATTTATAAAAATTTTGGATTAAACCTTGAGGTTCAAACACATGCATTTTAGATCTCATATAGGAGATAGGGCATCTATTCTATCCTAGATCTATTCATTCTTGGATTCAACCCCTCTTTTCCAGATTTCATTTTCAATCATTCTTTCCGAGATTTATTCCTTTATTCTCAGTTTTACTCAGCCAGATGCCGCCAAGGGTTTTCTTGGAATTATGCTCAGATGCTACCAAGGGTTTTCTTGGAACTATGCTCAGATGCCGCCAAGGGTTTTCTTGGAATTATGCTCAGATGCCGCCGAGGGTTTTCTCGGAACTATGCTCAGATGTCGCCGAGGATTTTCTTGGAACTATGCTCAGATGCCGCTAAGGGTTTTCTTGGAATTATGCTCAGATGCCGCCGAGGGTTTTCTCGGAACTATGATCAGATGCCGCCAAGGGTTTTCTTGGAATTATGCTCAGATGCCGCAGAGGGTTTTCTCGAAACTATGCTCAGATACCGCCAAGGGTTTTCTTGGAATTATGCTCAGATGCCGCTGAAGGTTTTCTCGGAACTATACTCAGATGCCGCCGAGGGTTTTCTCGGAACTATGCTCAGATGCCGCCAAGGGTTTTCTTGGAACTATGCTCAGATGCCGCCAAGGGTTTTCTCGGAACTATGCTCAGATGCCGCCAAGGGTTTTCTTGGAATTATGCTCAGATGCCGCCGAGGGTTTTCTCAGAACTATGCTCAGATGCCGCCAAGGGTTTTCTTGGAATTATGCTCAGATGCCGCCGAGGGTTTTCTTGGAACTATGCTCAGATGCCGCCAAGGGTTTTCTTGGAACTATGCTCAGTTACCGCTGAGAGTTTTCTCGATAACAAGTTTTTAAATCATGATTGGATGTCGTAATTTGAATGCTACTATTGCCACACCAACTTTTACTAATGCCACACTAATTCTTATGTAAATCGTAAAGAATTGTATACAGTTGGTGTGGCAATAGAAACTCTTTATATTTATTATGAAAGTGGGCTCAGTCCATACACATTTGTTCACTACAGAACCGAATCACAAAGTACAGTGACCCAATGCCCAACGAAGGGATGAGATGGGACCATATTTATATAGATTATGTCAAACAGATCCCTAAGAAACTTTTATTTATCTCCTGGTCGCAACTCGCAATTCATAACCGTGGTTGGACACGCCGCGTTCGTTGGACCCTAGAAAGTTAAATGGAAGTAATAATGAGAGAGAGTGTGAGAAAGGTAGGAGACCGTTCCTGAGGTGTGCCAGCGTGGAGTGCGATCTCCTTTCGTGAGAGGTGTGTCCTCATATTGTTAACACGTGTCGTTGTTGGTAATCTAAATGGTGGGGACCCCTTTCATTGCCTTGATTCAGGGCTGTCTATGGGTACCCATTTAATCGTTGCCGAAACCGAAACCCGTTTCTAGATCCCTTTTTATTATAACCGATCAGAATCTAATTACTTGGAACCTAATCGGATGAGAACCAAAGCCTATAAATAAAAAACATGAATAAGAATAGTTTAAAGAGAAATTTTTTTGATGATTCCAATTCTGGTTCCATTTATTTGAGAGTCGAAACCTGAATAAATAAAATTTAATGATTCTGATTTTGAATTTTGATTCCTTTAAAAATCGAACTAGCGTCGACCCACTAACTTGGAAAGCTGTCAATGGATCAGCCATAAAATCCAATTCATTTCCATTCGACAAATTCAGGTCTAGAATCTAGATAAAAAAAGTTGTTTCAATAGAATTTGGGATGCGAAAAAGCAAATTTAATTTAAAAGATCATGATAACCTAATTTTAATTAATATTTTTATAGGGTAAATTACACTTTAACCACTATAGTTTAGCATAATTTCACATTGACCCCTAACATTTTGATGATTACACTTACCTTCCTTCTCACTAACAGTGTTAAAATTCAGATATTATTTTACCCTTTCATTTATTTTTTATTTTCCAAAAAATAACTTTTAAAATGATAATTAAAAGGCCCCGGTCTACACACTCTTACGTGTGAACTCATTTCTTTTTTTTTAAAGGATATTTTTGTTCATGAATAATAATATTTTAAAAAGGTTAAAATAGTCTTTATAAAAATAAAAATCATTTTTTAACTGTTTGGTTGACGAAAATAGATGGAAGGGGGTAAATGAGCCCCTTAAATAATTATAAGCAAGGTAAGTGCAATTATCAAAATGTTAGGAGGTCTACATAGAATTATGCAAAACTACAAGGGATCAAAGTGTAATTTAACCTATTTTCAAATTATAGAATCCTAAATATTCTGGTACATCACCATATATTATTTTCCTGATTTTAAGTTTTTAACTATATAACCCAATAATAATTTAGTGTATCAAATGCATATTTATTTAATGGGTCAGATTCGGAAGTCAACGTTAGGGAGTCAACATGTTTGTTCTATGTGACTTAAAAGTTTTGGATTGAATTGACTTTTTGTTAGGATGATATCTATGACGAGGAGATCATTCTAACAAAAAATAGTCAAATCATAAGTTTCTAAGTCCATTCCCAAAATAAAGAAAGACATTTCCTAAGAATAGGGACTCATTAATTTCTCTTGCATTTTCAAACAAGTACCATGAATCAAGTGGGGAATTCTTTGGTTCTCCTGTACCAGCTTCCAATGAATTTGTGGGCAATTTATTTTTATCTGGAATTGTTCTTTGGTTGGACTGGGTAGGCCCATTTGTTAAGTGGGCCAGGCTTTCATTACAGGCCTGACCCATTCATTTATTTGTCCATCTTCTGTCTCTTACCATGATCAAATCAGTTTTAAATGAAAGGCCCAGTCAAGTTAAAATTTTCTGGGCATGGGTCTATATTATTAGACTCAGTTAACAAATGGTCTATTTTAGGGCTAGGAGCCTTGGACTACTGTTGCTACTATTCGACAATGTATAGCTTATTCAATTTATTTTCATATATCTCAATCAGATGGGGAAAAGTTTCATTCTTTATGAAAGAAAATCATTGTTAATTAAACTACTTTTATAATTAGAACTTAGAACATTGGTGAACTTAAAATTTAAAGCGTTTTCTATTGCCTAACATGTCAATAACCTCCAAAGCATATTAATAAAATCATCTACCATGAAATTGGCATTAGGATTTGAAAATTTTAATACTCCTTAATTACATATTGGATAGTATATAATAAATAAAAAATTACAATTTGTAGATGCGTGATTTTTTATTTCCGAAGATCGCCACTACGGGGATTTGGAGTCGCCACCATTCTTTATTGTAAAAAGGTGTGAATGATCACCCGGAATGCATTTTTTTGAGAAAAGTGTCGTTTTGGCGTTTAGTGACTCTCGTACGGATAAAATATCGATCCACCTAAGATCCAAGTAAACGGTTCGCTTAGAGAGAGGGGAAGGCGTTAAGCACCCCTCTCTCTCTCTCTACCAATTAGTGGTAACCTCCAAAGAAACTCGGTCGCTTGAACAAAAAAAAATAAAAGATCAAATGATCGACAATTTGTACCCTTATCCTTAGGGGATTCACTATTGGTCCGGACCATGAAGATCATCTCATGGAAAGAGATGATCCTCATCAAGATCATATCTTAAAAATGTATTTTTTCAAGTGTGTTGGCTTGTGGTCATAATCCAATTCTCATGAATTGAGAAAAGTCATATTTCCGGTTGCTTTAAAACTATTTGTTTTGGGGAATTTTACAACGATTTTTTTTTCTTTTTTTATTAAAAGTAGTTACAACCCCTACACTTTTTTCTGAACCGAGGTCTGATCTACCGGAGGTAGGGGAGGGGGAACACTACATCTTAGAGGCTTGCTAAAATAAGAAAAAAAAAAGAGGGAGATAAAAAAAGGAAATAGAGAGGATAGGGAAGGAGGAGGTGCAATGCTTATGCTCAACCCTACCTTGAGGCTTGGGCTTTCCTTCTCTTCCTCTTTTCTTCTTTTGCTTAGATCCTTAGTAGAATTGTGAGAGTAGTTATTTAAAAGTAGATGAAGTGAGGGGAGTATAGAAGAGTTGAGTTGAGACACTTTTTTCATCTTTTTTAAAGCTTGATAACATGTCAATTTTGAAAGGTAAACGGGAGTATTTATAGGAATTGAGGATTACTTTTAAGGGTAATATGGGGTGAAAAGGTAGAAAAGTGAGAAATGACACGAGGTATGAGGGTGAGGGATGTGGAATTTAGGGTTGAGATAAAGGTATTTGTGGAAAAGGGAGGTAAGTGGGTAGCTTTTGATCCAAATGGGTTGGATCTCTCAACCCATTTGGGTTGAGTGTTAGGTAGGATGAAGGGGTATGATATTTTGTTAAGAGAATTGGGTTGAGTGTTAGGTGGGATGAGGGGGTGTGGTGTTTAGTTAAGAGAAGATGTTGTATAAGGGATTAAATGATTTGGTTTTGAGAGGGTGGAGGATATGGTGACATTTGTCCAAAATGTATGTTGATGGAGTGTTTAGATGAATTGATTGGGGAGAAGGGGTGTGGGATGGCTTGTGATGATATGTTTAACGAGAATGATAAGATAAGGGTGTGGGTTGTGATGTGAGTAGATGGTTTTGTTAAAGAAAGATGATGAGGGTAAGTAATTAAATAAGGGAGGTGCGTTGAGGTGGTGACATATGTCCCATTTGATGATTAAGTATTGATTGGTTGATGTTAGTAATGGTTTATAAATTATGGATATGGACATGGATATGAATTTGAATAGATGTGGGCTTTGACACGTTGGGCTTAGGATTTTTGGAAGGTTTAGGTTGTTGGATTTGATTTAAAATTGATTAGGATTTATTTTAGGATGGAGCTTAATGGGTTGAAGGTAAGTGGGATTTAGGTTTTGGGTTGTATGAGATTAGTTAGGCTAGGTTAGAGCCTAGCTAGGGTTGAGTTCATTTTAGGGTGAGGTAGAAAATGATTTTTTTAAAGGGAATTGAGGGTTGGTGGGCTTTAAGCAGGCTTGGGATGAATTTGAATTCGAGCATGGAGTGATGAGAGATGGAGAAGTAGGGAACATGCAAAACCTTATTGTGGGTCCATAAAATCTTTAGGGTTCTTAGGAACCTTTGATTCGATTAAAATGCAGAGTTACGATGATTTGGGTTTTTTAGGCCTGTTGGCAGATTTTATTAGAAAATTATTTTTCTAAGTCTTTTCAAGTGGGGCCCATTCAAATTGAGATGTCTAGAAAATTCAAAAAGTAAATTTATAAATTAAAAAAAATTCATATTTTAAAATAAATTAAAAAAATTTCCTTTATTCTTCGCAAAATACTATATATAACCGGATAACTAAATCAAGTTTCTGATTTGACTTGGTGCATTTTAAAGTTGAGTCAATTGAATTGATCCAATGCATTGGTTCCTTCAAGTTATGGAGTCAATTCACCATAAAAGCCAATTGAATTGAATTCATTCGGCTAGGTTTTGAGTAGACAAGGATGAATTTTAAAACTATACTAAAAATTAAGTCTATTTTTTTATATTTTCTTAGGTGTTACCAAGCAGGGAATTCTATTTCTCACAAAATTTATATTTCCACCAAGGAATTCATATTTGAAGAAAATGAATGTTGAAGTATGTGTCTTTTTGGGTCGGTCCAAGGTAATTTTTGGGTTTAGGCTTGTAACTTATGTAAGTGGCTATTTATGTGGTGCTTTTAAAAGGAGTTATGATTTTCTTTGAGGTTGTAAGTCTAACTCTAAGTCTAAGTCTTTTCTAGAGAAGATAGTAGATAAAGAGAGAAACCCCAAGAGAGGAGATGTTGAGTGGTTTGGGAATATTCAGATCTAAAAGAAGGTGAAGCTAAGTAATAGAGGTGTTTCCTTATATCGATTTGCATTATTTTCTTCATAAGGAAATCGAGCTCTAACGCTCATAACTCCATGGACATAACCTTTGGGCGAACCCTGTAAAATCTTGTGTTGTGGGTATTATGTTCTTATTCTTTCTTTGTGTGATTGTTTATCTTCTTTGCATTTACTACTATTAGTTGGATTATCCTTCATTACCATTATTAAATAAGGTCTTAGAAGATGTGACATATAAGGTGTTTGGTGAAATAACCAATAGGTGTTTGATCAAATTACTAAGTGAGCTTCACCAAGGTGTTCACATACACAATAAGTGGTATTGGAGCCTAGATTATCTAGGAGGTTTGCAATGATAGATAAATGTACAATGGTGTTCAAACATTTCGATAGGGTAAAGTTTGAGGTCAAATTATTTGATGAAAAATCAAACTTTACATTTTGGCAAAAGAAGATGAAGAATATTCTTATCCAACAAGAGCTTCATCATTGCATTCGAGGCATTGAAATGAAGATGGAGAGCATAAGAGGAGTTGGATTTGAAATCTACTAGTTCTATTGAGTTGTATATTTTTGATGAAGTCATGTACAATATCATGGAAGAAAAGATCGTAAAGAAACATGTAATAAGCTTGATAAGCTTTACATGGGGAAGACTTTGTCCAACAAGCTACTCCTTAATGATCAATTTTATGGCTTAAGAATTGAGGAGGGACAAGACATTATGGAACACTTTAACAAGTTCAATAAGTGTTTCAGTGATTGTTGATGATAGAAATTAAGTTTGAAGAAGAAGACAAAGCATTGTTATTATTGAGATCATTTCCTAATTCTTAGAAATACTTTCGGACTACTCTCATGTTTGGTAAGTGTAGACACCCAAATTTGAGCGGGTCCTTGACGCAAAAATGCCCAAAAATAATAATAAATCGTATTGGGCCTGCAAAGCCCATACCTTCAAAAACCCAACTCCCCTCTCCATAAATAGCCCATTGGATCCCTACCCTAATCCAAATCAACTCAACCCAATACTATTCTACCCAAGCCCAATCATTCTTCTTAAACCCAAGTCCATTATCATTACTATTCAACCCCCTAACCAATTACCTACCCAAGCCCAACCTACAACCTACAACCTAAAACCCTACCATTCCTTAATCCAATCCACTACCAAAACCCAAAGCCCAATTCATTATCCAAGTCCAATTCACTATCCAACCCAATCTAACCCATCATCCACATCAACCCAATCACTAATTCAACATCAAAAGATGTCACATGTCATCATCCCCTTCCACCTCCCTCATCTAATCACCTATTTCCATCACCTTTCTCTAAAAAATCAACCAACTCCATCACTTCCCTCCAAAAATCACCTCAACCTATACCCTACCCTAACCTAACCTATCCCCATTCTCTAACACCATCAACCACCAACATCACAACTCATACCCTACCCTAACCTAACCTATCCCCATTTTCTAACACCATCAACCACCAACATCACAACCCATACCCTACATACCCTAACCTATTCCTCATTCTCTAACACCATCAACCACTCATATCACAACTCATATCTCCCACACATCACTTTCCCTTAAAACACTTCCACAAAATCACCTCAACCCATACTTTCCACCATCACCACCCATACCCTTCTCTCTAATCAACCAACCACCATCATCAATCAACCAATCTCATCATCTTCCCATTTGCCACATGTCATCATCCCTTCAATTCTCCCAAAATCCAACCAATCAACCTCTTATACTACCCATCCCCCCAAATCTAACACCTTACCTCTTCCATCAACCCAACACTCCATCAAACACCTAACACCTTACACCCCCATTCTCCCATCAATCATCACTCATCTCATCCCACCAAACACTCTACCCAAATGGATTTGGGTAAGATCCAAACCATTTGGATTAAAATACAACCCATCTCCTTCATTACAAAATTACCCCCACTCCCATTTCAAATTTCATACCCTTCTTATCTAAAACTCATGCCATTATCCCTCATTCCAATCCTTCATCTCATTATACCCTTAAAATAACCCCCCAACCTCTATAAAAACCCCTCCATTCTCCCCTCACAACAACTAATTAAAATTTGGAAAAAAACACTATCTTAATCTCCATCATCTACACTCAACTATCTCTCATCCCATACTCAACACTTCACTCTCAATTATATAGAATTTCCAACTCAACTCAATTCTCTACACTCTCAAGCAATTCAAGATCGAGGCTAGGATTTATCATTTGAAGATCAACTCAAGGTCAAGGTGGATTTGAAAAAGGAACACCCCCTTTAATTTCCCCTTCTACTCACCCCCTTCTCTACACATTTGCATACACCACAATGATTTAATCACCAAAGGGCTCCTTCTTCAATAAAGGTGCCTTCAATGATTTGAACAAATATCGAAAGCCCCTCACACTTGAGGGCACACATTGACTCTTTTCGATTTTGATTTTCTTTTTTATTTTAAAAGACCGAATCCGAGGTTACCACCTATGGTGGATGGAGTAGGGTGCCCAACACCTTCCCTACTCCATAAATTGACCCCCTTACCTTGAATCAAAGGTTGGACCACGTGTATTATCCTACGAGAGTCATCAAACATCAAAATGATATGATTTTCGAAAAATGTGACATCGGGTGACCATTCACACCCTTTTACCAAATTTGAATGGTGGCGACTCCAAAACACCCCAAAGTGGAGGGATGTTTCAAAAAGGATGAAAATCCCATGTCCACAGCTTGGCGACTCCACTGGGGATGCATACTAGCGGGTCCGACCCTCTTCTTTGATGCGGTCATTGTCAAAAAAAAAAAATATTTGTTTCCTTTTCTTTTTTATTTATCTACTAACGTTTGCTTTGTTTTTTTTATTTTGTATTTTTTGCAAGTTTCAAATGGGAATGGTTTAATATTTGTTTACATATGTTTTTTGTTTATTTTTATTTTGGGACAAAGAATGTAAGGATGGATACGTTTCAAAAAAAAAAAAATGCACGCACATGCACATGTGATTCATAGCCCAATGCATAAGCCACCCCCTTCCTCTTTAAATTTCTAACCCCGGATGCCGATACTCTCTAACCCCCGAGATCGCTATTTTGGGTGGCAGGGAGGAGAACATCCACCCCATTCACCAACCTAAGACATGCACACTTCGGTGTACATCGAGGTTTGAAGAATGGGTAGCCGAAAAACTACCCACAAACCGCATGCATCGAAGTGTAATTAATAGACAAATGACACTAATGCTTTCAAAATTAATTCCGTATCCATCCCATGCTCACATGTGATGTAATATTTTTTTTTTAAGCCCACGATGGCAAGTTATATAGATGATAGGAGGTTTCCCCTTTTATGTGTTGTTTTATGTCCCCCTAGGTAAAAGGGGAAGTCGCTTTTTGTTTATGTTTGCATCATCAAAAAAAAAAGTGACATTTTGTGGCCCAAGCCAGAAAACAGAGGCTATGTGCCTCAAAATCCATAAATTTTGGGTTAAAATGGGATGAGGACCAAAAACAGAGCAAGTTTAGAAAGCCAGAAAAGGTTCTGGTCCGTGTTTGAAACATGGACTCAAGAAAATGGTAAAGTTCGTGTTTGAAGCACGGACCAATGTAAAAAAAAAAAAAATTTCAAGGTTCTGGTCTGTATTTGAAGCACGGACCAGCCAAAAAATGTTAGGTCCGTACTTGAAAAACGGACCCCAAAAAAAAAAAAAAAATTTTTTTGCTTATTTTGTTCCTTATGTCATCTTGACAACTTTTCTTCTTGGAGTTTTTTTTATTTTTAGTTTCAAAGCTTGAAAATGGTTAAACGAATCACTTTATTGTAAAACTCAGGGCCTACCACTTAGAATTGATCCCGCTCATGATTGATGTCGCCAAATGCGACATGATATCAATTTAAGTATCCATTTCAAAAACTGGATTTATGACCCAGACCCAATTCAACTAGGTCCGGCCCAAATCCATTTTGACTGGGTCCACGACCCAGATCCATTTTGACTAGGTCCACGACCCAGATCCATTTCAACTGGGTCCTCGACCCAGATCCAGATCCATTTTAACTGGGTCCACGACCCAGATCCGTTTTAACTGGGTCCACGACCCAGATCCATTTCAAACGGGGTCTACGACCCAGATCCATTTCAACTGGGTCCTCGACCCAGATTCAGATCCATTTTAACTGGGTCCACGACCCATATCCATTTCAATGGGGTTTACGACCCAAATCCATTTCAAACTGGGTCCACGACCCAGATCCATTCAAACTGGGTTCACGACCCAGATCCAGATCCATTTTAACTGGGTCCACGACCCAGATCCATGTCAACTGGGTACATGACCCAGATCCATTTCAACTGGGTCCACGACCCAGATCTATGTCAACTGGGTCCACGACCCAGATCCGTTTCAATGGAGTTTGCAACCCAGATCCATTTTATTTGGGTCTAAGACCCAGATCCACTAAAGACCGGATCCATATCCAATTTCGAACCAAGTCCATGATCGTCTATGATCTAACAAAGATAACAACCAATCAATCGACTCAAATGCATTCAACTTTCTCAACAAAAAAAAAAAAAGATTTCGAAAAGTACCAATTGCAGTCCTTAATCGAAATCGGTGCCTAGAAAGATCTTATCCTGTTGATATGAGGGGGATAGACTACGTCTATTCAGGGAATAAGGTGATTTAAGAGTGCCATTGTGCGCCGCCTCTTCCTTGGAGATCTGCCTAGCCGACGATGATTTCAAAGAACTGAATTTGAGGCTACCAAAAACATGGGTTATTCCAACTCGATTTATCTCATAAATTACTTTTTTAAAATATTTTCCCGACTCTGTGTCGATGCCAGTTCCGTGCTGATGAAACTACTTTTCAAAATATTTTCCCGACTCCGTGTCGATGCCAGCTCTGTGCTGATGAAACTACTTTTCAAAATATTTTATCGACTCCGTGTCGATGCCAGCTCCGTGCTGATGTAACTTCTTTTCAAAATGTTCTACCGACTCCGTGTCGATGCCAGTCCCGTGCTGATGAAACTTCTTTTCAAAACGTTCTACCGACTCCGTGTCGATGCTAGCTCCGTGTTGATGTAATTCTTTTTAAAATGTTTTACCAACTCCGTGTCGATGCCAGCTCTGTG
>NW_028237581.1:0-15579 GCF_017979445.1 Akebia trifoliata | reverse complement strand
AACCAATATGACGTGCAAGGCGAGAATCCAACCATTTGCCCCATGCCTTGACTGAGTTGTGACACACTAACATGTTTCTCTTGGAAAAGTGCTCTGGTCTATACTCGAGGGTTGAAGGAATGTCCACAATTTTGAGACGGTCGTAGAGCCACATATAAAGTAGGTGAGGACTTCCTTTGAAATCCCTTCCCTCACCATTTTTTATGGCATCCAAACCTGAGAAGGTTTCAGCTAAAATAAGAGGTACGGGATTGGCTTTTCTAGAGAGCTGGGAAGCTATGTCTATGAAAGACTCAGGAACAGTTTGACCCTCGCTTTTGGAGGTCAGTATGTATTGGGCTAGGATCCCTAAACATAATCGATAGTCTCTAGTGGCTCTCCAAGCTTCTGGTTTTACATTGATGGGATGACTACGAGAGTGGTATGGACTCAATAAGGGTACTAAATCCAATCTCCCGTTACGGACTAAGGCCTTGGCTTCTTCCTTTGAAATGTTTAGGCCTGTGGCGAGATCACCAGAATATCCTGTCTTCAATGAAGGCCTGACTAGAGGACCTGAAGTAGATATCCCCATGATACCACAATAGTCTTCATGAGTAGGACACAAGTGCATATGCCCAATGTGGAAAATGTGAAGATAAGGATTCCAACGCTTAGCCATAGCGTGCAAAAGGTTCCAATCTATCTCAAACTCGTGGAAGTACAGAGCGCATCTCAACATGAATTTTGCAAAGTTGAATTTCTCTACGGTGTGCATCCCCGTGATGGTTGTTTTGACCAATTGGTCGATTGGGTTATTGCCTGCAGCCAGCATCCTGAGTTGACACAAGAGAATAGTTCAGTACATTTCCAAGGTCTATGTAAAACTACTTTTCTTTTGAAACACTTTCTTGAAAACGCTTTTCTTTTTTGAAATTTTGATTTTCATTTTGATTTAAATGGCCCGACCTATCATGATCATTGGATCGAGATGGACTGGGTCATTATTGAATTTTTGCAAGAAATGGATTCTTTATTGGGTCGGTGTACCCATTTTAATTTCTGAAAACAAAATTTTGACCCTTGAGGACAATCATACACTTTGATCATTCACATACATCAATCGTCGAGTTTCTTTCAACAACCCGGGAACACCCGCGATAAGTTCGAGTCGTGACTTACAGGGAAGGCTTCTAGACTCTAAGCTTACTACTGCAATGCATTTTTATCTGACCACTCTTGCCCAAGCACACCTATATACCTCTCAAGCGTACTCAATCAGACGGTACGTGGTGACTTGGTTTGATATACCGTATAGGTGACAATCTAAAACTTCAATTCACTTCTCTGAAGCCAAAACAGCCAGTTTGATCCCCAGTTGAGAGGTGGCGCACGATGCTGAGCAAAGGCCCGCTTAAGTACCTCTCGTCTAGAATAGACGTAATCTATCCCCTCGTACAGTAGGGTACAGCGGGGCAGGATCTTGCTTAGGCACTGGTTTTGACCAAGAAGTGCAATTGATGTACTTAGATTATCTTTTATATACCTATGGGTACGAGTCAGGAGTTGTAGTTTTCATAGATGATTTTCGCATCCCGCGAGGGGACCGACCACGTAATAGTACTACGTTGGCAATCGGGACATGTGACCGTGCGGCTTACAATAGGACAAAGGCTCAGGTCGCTCCAACGTGGGTATATCAATATACCTTTTAGAATCACCTGATCAAACGGTATTGATGCCCCAGTTTTATATACCTTACGGTACGTGATTGGAGTTGTGGTTTTCATGAACGACGTCGCATCTCCGAGGAGACCGGGCCACGCACTAGTGCCACGTTGGCTATTAGGGACATGCAAGCGTGCAATACAGTAATGTAAACGTGCTAGTGGTGTGTGCAAGTAGGATAGGGTGCGCCCGGGGCATTTTCCAGATGGGTGGGCCCGTTGGCCAGATCATAACTTTTTAGATAATTTGTCCATAAGGGTTGCACATTCATAGTTAAGCATCAACCAATCGATTTTTTTTTTTTTTTAATCATTTTTTTCAATTTTATGAATGAACTAATCATAAAAGGACTTCTCTTTTTTTTTATTATAGTCCAACCGATGATCACTTTGAATTTTCATTTTGATCAATCAAAAAGTGGCGAGCGGTACGCCCTGAGTTTGAAAAAGATGATCCGTTTGATCTTTTGAAGCTTTAAAACTTAAAATAAAAATAAGTTCCAAAAGGAAAGTTTCCAAGACTGATGTAAGGAACAAGTTGACCAAAAAAAAAAATTTTGTTTTTTTTTTTTTTAATTTAATTAATTTTTTTTTTAATTAATTTTTTTTTTAATAAAATTTTTTTTGTGCTCATTTTGAGGCACATTGCCTCTGGTTTTTGGCTTGGGCCAAATTTTTTTCCCCTTTTTTATGCTTTTCTTTCCTACTCATTTTGTATCGCGACGAGACGTCAAACGGAAATGATAGCGTAAACGATAGTAAATGAGCTCAAAAACCGATTCTAACTTGTCAAAATGTTGCTGACTTTGTCACATTTGATAGAAAATTTTGTTCTACCCCAAATCGATATGCACTAATAGCTAATCGGAGATCGGACGAGAAAGTTATGATCATTTTAAGTTCGACTGTCCATTCGGCCAAAAAAGAAGAAAAACGACTTTTTTTTTTTTTAATTTTTTTTTTTAATTTTTTTATTTTTTTATTTTTTTATACACATTTTGAGGCACATTGCCTCTGGTTTTTGGCTTGGGCCAAAAAAAAAAAAAATTTCATTTGTTTGATGATACGCATGCTTAAAATGACATAATCGGAGAAATAAAGTGAAAATCGGATTTTTTGTTTTTTTTTTTTTTCAAGCGAGTAAATAAATAAAGGAAACCTACCTAAAAAATAAATACAACAAACACAACAAGTATTGTTAGCTTACAAAAATAACAAATAAAAAATAAAAATTGAAACCTTTCATTTTTTACCAAAATAACCGAGTTGACACGAGGGTGGAGCCTTTACTCCCCAGTGGAGTCGCCAAGCTGTAGACACGTGATTTCGTCATTACGACGGTCACATCTACTATGATTTGGAGTCGCCACCATTCATATTGTAAGTGGGTGTGAATGGTCACCCGATGTGCCTTTTTGAAAAAGTGACATTTTGGCATTTTAGTGACTCACGTGGATAAGGTACGGATCAAACCTTAAGATCCGGGGTAAGCGGCTCGGTTGGAGAAAAGGGAAGGTGTTAGGCACCCTTTTCTCCCCACTAAATAGTGGTAACCTCAACTCAACTCGGTCATTTGATTAAAAAAAATACGAAAAATGATGTGCCACGTGTTGTGCATTTGTACCCTAGATAGGGGTTCATTTTCGGCTTGATCATAGGGTCATTCCATTGATGGAAATGACCCTTATAGACCTTTAGCCTTGGGGTCCATTCATCCTAAAAAATAAAATGAAGGGGAGAGGGGTGATAGAAGAGGGAGGAGGAGAGGATGTAGAAGAGAGAGGGGGGGGGGGTTGCCTTGAACCCACCTTGTATCTTCTTTCTTCTTTTCTTCTTCTTCTTTGAGTCTTCTTGAGTCCTTAGTATTTTAAGCAAATACAACTCTTTTTTTTTGGTTGAAGGAGTAAAGAAGAGATGATGAGTATGTGATTTTTTTTATGAGACTTGGGGAGGATTAGTGTGAGGGAATTGATGAGGATTTTCTTAGTAAGAGGGGTGATAGTTGTTAGTAGAGAGAGAGTTGGAGAGAATTTTGTAGTGAAGGTTGGGGGCCATTTTTGGGAAGAGGAGGAGGGTATTTATAGATGTTAAGGAGTTATTTTAGGGATATAATGGGATGAAGTGAAGAAAAAGGGTAGAATGGTTATGAGTTTGAGAGAGAAGTGGGTGTAATTTAGAGGAGATTGGAGGGTATTTAGGTAAGGAGGGTTAAATGGGTGAGTTTTGACCCAAATGGTTTGGATCCTACCCAACCCATTTGGGTGGAGTGTTTGGTGAGGTGAGTTTAAGATGGTGGTTGTGATTAAATGGTATTTGATTTAAGAGAATGGAGGATTTAAAGAGGTGGTTGATGATATTTTGGGAGGGTGAAGGAGATGATGCCATGTGTTAAAGTGGGTGAAAATGAAGGGTTGGGATAGGTTGATGGGAGAGGTTGAGTGTTTGACTTGAGAGGATGGTGTAGGTTTAGGTTGTAGATATAGGTTTTGTAGGGAATGATGAGGGTAGATTAGGGGAGGTATAGGTTAGGGGTGTGGGTAGATGTGTTTGATTTGAGAGAAAAGGTGATGGGTTGATGTGTGGGTAGATGGGATTTAAAGCAAATTAATGGGGTAGGTAGTTGGGTGAGGGAGGTGAGATGGGGTGATGACATGTGTCATCTTTTGATGATAAAAGAGTGATTGGTTGATGTGGGTTGTGGTTTATGGGTTAGGGTTGTGGGTTGGATAATGAATTGGATATGGTTAATGATTTGTGGGCTTTGTAGTGTTGGGCTTGGGTTTTAGAAATGGTTTTGGGTTTTAGGGTTTGGTTGAGGGTTATTTTGGAATGGGTTTTGAGGGTATAGGTTGGTTTTAGATTTTAGGTGATGTGGGATTGATTTTAGGCTAAGGGTAAGATGAGAAATCGATTTAGGAAAGTGTTGAGGGCTCATGGGCCTTAGGTGGGCCTATGGTTTTTTTTGCGGATTCGGAGGCGGAGCGGTGGTAGTAGAGGCGGGGTAGGCATCTCAAGTCTCACCTTTTTAATTTTTAATTTTTTTAGATTTTTACAATCATTAATTTGATCAAAAATGCCACGTGTTGGCGAATCGGGCTTTTTAGGCCCGTTGGTGAAATTTATCGAAAATTTGACGTTTTTTATTTTGGAAGCGGAGCGGTGAATGTTGGGAAAGCGTAAGGTTGGCCGAGTCCTTTTGGTGGCCTCCTAAACCATTGAGAGGTCTTAGGGGCCTCGGGTTGGTAAAAATGTCACTTTTCAATGACTTGGGCCTTTAAGGCCCGTTGGCCCATTTATTTAGAAAATCGATATTTTTGGGCCCTTTCGAGAAGTGGCCCGTTCAAATTGAGGTGTCTACAACACCAATCTCACTTTGCGAATGTCGGTTTCTACTTTACCAAAAAATTTTACAGTGCAACAACTAACCTAAAAAAATTAAAATTAAAATATATCTTTTTTACCTAGGTAATTGCAACGGTCGATTCCCTAAGAACTGGCGAGAAGCGTTCCTCGTGTGAGTCTTCTTGCTTTTGTTTCCGTCACTACATCTGCTTTCGATATCTGAGATGAGGTATTCTCCTCCTAGTTCTGAATATTTTCTAGTTTTTTTAGGTTTTTTAAGGATTTCTGGGTGTTAGGTATGAACTTGGGGCTTCAGATTTAGGATTTTTAAAAAGTTTAGGAGAGTTTTTGGCCTATTTTTTTAGGATTTTTCTTGACCTACGAATTTAAGTGGTGGAGGATCCCTTTTAAAGAGCTTTTGGGAGATTAGGTTTGAGATTAAGGTTTGGGATATATTACTTTGAGATAAAATTAAGTTGTTTCAATTACGGTTTACTTATGTTTTATTTAAATTTTGACTTATGAAGAATGATGATTTTTTAAGTTTTTGGAGAACCCCTAATGGAGAGTTTTTTATTAAATTATATTTTGATTTCTTCGGGACCTTAGGCAGAGGGTTCTTTATAAAATATCATATGGATCCCATTTAAATAAATAGGCCACCACTTAAAATTTGACCCGTAGGCTTGATTAATTGATTTTATTTGTTCACAAATTTCAAATTAATTTGTTATGATTTCATTTTTATTTTATGAAAATTGGCGAAATGATTTATTTTGTCTTAATTTGTTGTTTTATGTGTTCGAAAAAGTTTTCCTAAATGTATTGTAGGCTCTAGGGATGTTTTGATGTCAGCAGTATTTTGGTAATTTGGTCATTTTTGATGATTTTTCTCGTAAAATTTCTTTTTGTTCCAAAATGATGATTTCTATGTTTTTGGGTCATATTTCCCTAACGTAACGTGATTTATAAAGTTTTATTTGCTTGAAATATCTCATCCGAACTTTAGAAACATATCTAGTAACAAATAAAAAATATTATAATATTTATCCATCATTGGGAACCATCACAATTGGGTTGACAAGTTGATTAATCAGGCAAATGCAAAAATGGGGTGTCTACAGATGCCCCTCTTTGACAGAAGGTTGAAGCAAACTAGATCGCAAATCTATTTTAGTAGATAGTGTAATATATGAATGCCAAAACTAGTGATAGTTCATTTTACAATCTGATTCAGCAATTCGTCGAGACATTCGGATCTTTGAGGGTAAAGCTCTTCCCGAACTAAAAGTTGTCAAGTATTTGAGCATGAGCTCTCACTGACGATGCCAGATCCTTGAATTTTGAAAAATTCTTCCTAACTAATGCAAAAGTAATGAATGTGCACGTATGTGCAATAATGTAATGATGATTTTGAAAAAAAATGCCTCCATTTTGCGTATCCATGAAAAAAAACTAAGTAAGATGATTGAGTAAAAAATAAAATCTAGATAAAACTTGAGAAAATTTTGAATTAAATGAAGACAAAACTCGAGAAACATTTGAATGACATCTGAATAAAATCTGAGCAAAATGTGAGAAAAAGTTGAATGTCATTCTCTACTTATCCTGGGTGAAAGAGTAATGAACTATTTTTTTAGGAGTCCTACTCTACCTACCTTGGGTGAAAGAGTAATTAACTTTTTCTAGGAGTCCTACTCCATCTGCTCTGGGTGAAAGAGTAATGACCTTATTTTTTGGGAGTCCTACTCTACCTGCCAGGGGTAAAAGAGTAATGAACTTATTTTTTGGGAGTCCTACTCTACCTACTCTAGGTGAAAGAGTAATGAACTTATTTTCTAACAGTCATACTCTACATGCTCGAGGTAAAAGAGTAATGAACTTATTTTCTAGGAGTCCTGCTTTACCTACCCTAGGTGAAATAGTAATGAACTTTTTTCTAGGGGTCCTACTCTATCTGCTCTGGGTGAAAGAGTAATGAACTTTTTTTTTCTAGGAGTCCTACTTTACATGCCCTAGGTGAAAGAGTAATGAACTTATTTTCTGGAAGTCCTAGTCTACCTGCTCGGGGTGAAAGAGTAATGAACTTATTTTCTAAGAGTCCCAGTCTACCTGCTCGGGGTGAAAGAGTAATGAACTTATTTTCTAAGAGTCCTAGTCTACCTGCTTGGGGTGAAAGAGTAATGAACTTATTTTTTGGGAGTCCTATTCTACCTGCCCTTGTGAAAGAGTAATGAACTTTTTTCTGAGAATCTTACTCTACCTATCTTGGGTGAAAGAGTAATGGAATTTTTTCTAGGAAAATAAATAGGGGATCAACACCGCATCAAGATGTATTTTTTCAACAAAGAGTTAGATTGTATGAAGGTCAGGTTAACATTTTAACTTTCTTTGAACCTTAAGGGTTTTCAAAAATTATTATCAAGAAGGTAACCTTTTAATTCAGGGTTAACCTTATCCTTTGGGGTCGATCAGGATTCAGAACAAAATGCCCCTAGTTTGACAGATAATATTGTATTGGGGATAATTGAACACAGTTTAAAAAAAATTGCTCTTAGTGTAAAGGGGAAAATTACATGCTTTAAAAAAGGAAAATGTTATTTGTTTTGATTGTTTGAAATCTCTGATTATCACAAGCGCAATAAAGATTTAACTTTTAATTTTGACTTTTTACATTAAAGATTTTGAGTCAGGCTCAAGAGAAAAAAATATTTCATTTTGAGATTTATCGTAGAATTCATCTTTCTTCCACTTGGTTCACTTAGGGAAGTAAAATTTTTTTAGATGAATCATAGACAATATAATCGTGGCTTCTGAGTCTTTACCTGGTTTAAGCTGGATATTGAAGCTTGGTCATTCAGACTTCTGATGTTTCAGTTCATACCATTTTTTAAGATTTTCAACTTAACGGAGATTTTCTTTTAGTTGCTCTAACTTTTGTCTAGATTGCCTTTTCAGGTGTGTTCTAGCTTTTGTCTAGATCGTTTTTTCAGGTTTTTGATCTAGTGAGCTTACAATTTTCTTTTATTTTCTTTGCTCTGATTGTTGCCAAGGTCATTTTTTTAAATTTTCAACCTTGAGAACTTGGTCTTAATTTTTGCTTACGTCACCCTTTCGAGTTTTCAACCTAGCAAGCTGTTTTCTTTTTTCTTTGCTCTGATTGTTGCCAAAGCCGTCCTTTCAGATTTTCATCCTTGTGAGTTTGCCTTAAGTTTTGCCTAAGTCATCTTTTCGGATTTTCAACTTGATAGTTTTTTTTATTTCTCCATTTTGAACTTCTAAAGATATTGCCTGATCATGCTTTGCTACTTTCCTTGAATTTTTCGCATAGTACTTAAGAGGACTTCCATAGGTGAGCTTAGGACTGGGCATAGAAAGAAAGGTAATTTGAGGCTCAAAATCCAAATGCCCCTTGTGTGGCATTTCTTTTAAATTTTTTTATTTTTTCTTTGAATTTTCTTCCCCATTTTGACAATATCTTTTTTTTATGTCTCTTTATGGGGAATGTTATATATATATATTGACTTGGTTGGACCTGAAGTAGTTTCTCAAGTTGTCTACGTACCCCAAATGTTTGGGGTCAGACTGAAACGAAGTTTGAGTCATTCCCTTCTTTGGGTTAGGTGATCGGGCTGAGAAAGAAAAATACATTTCTTTTTATTTTTATTTTTATTTTTTTTAAAAAAGTTGCAAAGGGCTGAGAAAGAGATATTGAACAGGGTAATATGAAAATTGATTCGGCCGAAGATGACCTCCTTAAATGTAGTACCATTTGATCTGGCCAAGGTTTGTTGGTTCTGGTAGTTTAATTTTATTATGGTCTTGAAGTTTGATAGTTTTTTCATGCAGTATTTCTTTGATAATGGAAAGACCTCCCCAATTAGGTTTGAACTTCCCTCTAGGGTCAAAGACAAGTACTCAATTATTTTTGAGTACCAAATCTTCGACTTGTAAGTGGCTAGTTTTAATGTTTTAGTCAAACGCACGAACGACTCTTCTCTGATAAGTCTGCACGTGGTACAGAGTTTTAAGTTGTTTTTCTTCAATCAGATTTAATTCTTCATACCATTGATGGATCCAGTCTACTTCTGACAACTGATTTTCAATTAAGACCCTGAGAGACGGGAATTCCATTTCAATAGGTAGATCTATTTTCATACCATATACTAGAAAGTAGTGAGTAACTCTTGTGAAAGTCGTATTGAAGTGCGATGTACCTATAGTGCATGGTAACTTCTTTGACCAATCCCAGTGTGATTGACACATCTTTTTTATGATTGTTTTAAGATTCTTATTGGTTGTTTCAATTACTTCATTAGTTTAAGGATGGTAGGCAGATGATTTGTGATGCTGGATCTTGAACTTAGAACATAGAGTAATAACCTCGACTTTGAAGTATGGCCTATTATTAGAGATCAATTTTGAAAGTATCCCGTATCGAGTGATGATATTTGTTTGGATGAACTTTGTAACTCGAGATGCAGTGAGTACACTATTGATACATTTTGTAATATCTTCTTTGATCTCATTGATATTTTCATTTTATTGGGCGAGTATCTATTCCTTGTTGGACAACACCCAACATATCCTTATAAGACTACGTGAACTAGTCTTTTAAAATTTTTGAGTGAATTCATCATCTCTTCGTGTTCCTCTGGGGATAGGATGGTTTCTATCTGAATTTCTTGAGAATTATTTTTTCTCAAGGTCAATGATTTTTGCTTCCTCGATTAGAAGTTGAGCAAGGCATTTATTTTTTCATTCAAGAGGGGGGTCCTTGTTAGAAGAATCTCTCATTAAAACTAGATTATTAATTAATTCATTAATATGCTCGAGGTATTAAGAAATTTTTTTTATTCACCTAAATTTAGATGGGTTGACAGACGCCATTGTAAACTCAACAAGCTAACTCGACTCATAGAAATAAAAAGGATGTACTCGATCTAAAGAAAATATGACATTGATGAATTGATAAAAAGAAACTGGACTAAAACGAGACTAGAGACAAGTACCCACGATGGGCTTGATTATAGACTAAGGACTTTGGACGTTGTTTCCAATCGATAGGACTAATGCACTATGACCTTCAGGGAACAAATAGGCAATGTTAAGAGATTTTGAAGTCATTTCTAATGTTAACTTGGTATTGATGTTCGTTCTAATTGACTGGACTGATAACCCTAGCTAGGCGGTGGACGATTAAGCTTAGGTGTAATGATAACCCTGTAATCCCATCAAAGTGGAATTACCAATTGTGGACCAGAGAGTAGGTTTTTAGTAATTAGACATAAAGGTCTCTCTTGGTAGCATTGGTTAAGTTAAACCCTTAGATTTAGAATCTCTAACCGGTGAAACATTCCGAGCAAGGAATATTACATTAAGATAATTTGCCAATTGATTAGAAATCTTTAGAAAATTTCAAACCATAATTAAGGGTTGTATGATCTTCAAAATGTAAGATCTAGATTGTATTAATTGGTACACCCCTTAATATGATTTTTTTTACTGATCCTGATTTTGTTAAAAATGATATATTCAGTCGATTGAATTAAACTGGCCAATACAAAAGGGATTGGGACTGTGTACTTATTTGAGTTTGGGCCGGTTCGATCCAATGGATTCGAATGTTCTACTTAAATCACTTCATCCACTATTTTTAAGTCAATTAGTCCAACTGGTGCATTATTGATCCATAAGATCCATTTACCAATTGGGCTAACTAGTTTAACTTGAAATTGATCAGTATGTCTCATTAGTTAAGTTTATTGTGTTGGACCAGTATTGCAGGTTCAATTTGAGCGGCATGAACCGGTCCACCTACTTACTTTTTAGATGGATTGAATAGAGCAATCCGAGAGCACCCATGGTAGGTTCGGGTCATGACCTATGGGAAGATTCCTAAACTTTATGTTCATTACGTGCAATGCAATTTATCTCGTCACCCTTGCCCAAGTGTACTTATATACCTCTCAAGTGTACTCAATTAGACGGTATGTGGTGACTTGGTTTGATATATCGTATAGGTACCAATCTAGGTTTGTAGCTTTCGTAAATGGTTTAGGGTCCCACAAGGGGACCGATCATGTACTAGTACTGCGTTGGTAATCGAGACATGTGACTTTGCAGCTTACAATAGGACAAAGGCTCAGGTCGTTCCAATGTGGGTGCATCGATATACCTTTCAAGGTCACCTGATTGAACGGTATTGATGCCCCAGTTTTATATACTATAGAGGTACGTAACTGGAGTTATTTTCATAAATGACGTCGCGTCTCACGAGGAGATCGGACCACGTACTAGTGCCACATTGGCTCTAAGGGACATACAAACGTGCAATGCAGCATAATTTAAACATGCTAGTAGTGTGTGCGAATAGGGTGAGGTGCACCTAGGTCATTTTTTGGATAAATGGACCCATGGGCCAGATCGCATCACCAAATATGGATATTAGAAAAATAAGATCATACAATATAAATATCCAAAGCATCGAGATCAAGATTAAGGCATGCACATCAAATATAAATATCAATTAAGATCATGTCATATCAAGTAGGCAATCAATTAGGGTAGTGCAAAAGAGAATGATGATCAATCAATCAGGATGACACTTAAAAAATATCAATCATTGACTAACCATGTAGGCACAAGAAATTTTTATTTTTTTTTTGAAAAATAATTTAATTTGGCCAACACAAAGATATTTCAAAATTTACTAAGGGTCACTAAGCCAACGTGGTCATCTCAACGGTAATCCAATACCATGGCCTTTTTAGATTTAATGAAAAAATTTATATCCGAGAATAAAAATTCAATTTTTTAATTTAGATCCAAGATTTTGAAAATGGGTGGCGATGAAATCTCAAATTTAAAATCAAAGTTCAAAATGAAAAGCGATTTAAAAAAATTTTGAAATTTTTTTTGAAAGTTGTTAGAATTTCATCTGCCACAAGCACGTGGCATTAGATCATCTTTTCGAGTGCCACGTGGTGAGGTCAATGACTCTTAGTAGGAAAGAAACCTTATTAGGTTAGTAAGAAAGAAACCTTACTAAGTTAGTAAGGCTAGCCCTTTTTTTGTTTGCTGCCAGCACACACAACGGAAATCTCTGTTTTTTTTAATATAATTTTATTTGCCGTTATTTGAAGGGTATAGATAGAAAAAGAGATTAGAGATGCCTTGTTCAGCTGCTGTTAGAGTCAAGAAGGCAACGAGCGACCTTCTGATTGGTCCTGATTGACTAAAAACATCATATCTGCAATTCCATCAATTCTCATCACTAGCAAACAAAAGATGTTATGAAAGCCGTGAAGAAAAGGTTGCAGAATAATAACCCAAATGTTCAACTTCTTTCTTTAACACTTTTTGGAGACAATAATAAAGAATTGTGGTGACCATGTGCATTTCCAGATTGCAAAAAGAAATATTCTACTGGAGATGATCAAGATTGTGAGAAAAAAAGACAGATATGCATGTAAGGGATCAAGCTTTTGAGATCAACAAATTTCCAATTCTCAAAAAACGGCCTAAAATTATATTATACGAATTAATATCAGGTTTTACTCCATTTTCTGTCTCCATTTTCTCAAGTAAGGATTGAGCTGATTCCATCAATTTTTCCTCGTAGAAAGCTTTAAGAACAATGTTGTAAGCAACGACACTAGGAGGAACACTGATCTTCGGTGGAACCGATTTGAAAGATTCATGAACTCGATCGTATTGATGATTTTCTAGTAAAACAGTGAGGAGTGCACAGAAGGATTTCTCAGTTGGGGAACAATCTCTAGCCTAGGATTACCCGACACAACTTTGTTCAAGGTCCTAATGCCCCAGATGCAGCCATGACTACAGTAAATGGAACATATTTCGATTTAAGACTCACTACCACAATCTCTTGGTACAAACACTAAATTTTCTTGAAAGATCGTAAATTGACAAAACCGGATACGACCCATTCGATTGAATGCAAAATCATAAGTCCATGAGTTACATGATCAGAACAGGTGGCTTTTTTACTCCAAATTCTAAACATAGAATCTAAAATTCTACTAAAATAAACAACCCCAGAAGAAGATGAAGCATATGCAATTCTAGCAAGAACTTCATGGACAAATTCTTCATGCTATCGAATTACTCGATACCCCCTTCAAATGAACAACAGAGAGGCTCAAAGCAGACCCTTGAGTTTTTGAGTTTTCGAGTAATAAGGGTACAGAAGAGAGAGCACCCACATGAAGAACACCTTGTGGGATGATCGAATTGCAGGTCTAGACATTGGGTAGAGTAGAGAAAACGCAAGGGAGGTCTGAGAGGGCTAATTCGAGGAGAGACAGAGAGGGTTTGGAAGATTTTCTAAGCCAGATGCAGAGGAGTCCGAAAAAGAAAGGATGGGATTGAGGAGGAAGAGAGATGTGTGAAAATAAAAGGACGGAGAGGAGGAGCTTGGCTTGTGGATCAGCCATGTGGAGGGAAATTTGAGGGTTAAGGAGAGTTAGAGAAGGATGCGGTGGATGATGATGGATATGAAGATGAAATTGTGTCTGATGGCGTGGGTTTCATCTTGGAGAAAGAAACCAGAGAGAGTTTTTATATATTTTTTTTATTTCCTTTTCTTTGATGCCTTTTATCATGCGAAGAAAAAAAAAACTTGATTATTGCAGCACCCAATTTTTTTTTTTTTTTACTTGTTGCTGTTACTAACAACACATCATTCACACGCATAGTAGTATTCTGAAAAAAGGTTTAATTTATTTTTGATGTTACTAACAACACATCACGCACAAAAAAAATATATATTTTTATTAATAGCACATCACTCACGTATAGTAGCGCACTAAAATTTCTTTTTTCGAATTTTTTTTTTCATGACTCCCTATCTCAAAGATCATCATTTTACCTACATAATCAATCAAACAATCCACAACTATACAAAAGAAAAATAAAATAAAAATAAAAAAATATCGATTTTGCAATGCATTAAAATTTGGGATTTTCAAGTTTGATCGTCAAACTATCCCTAGTGGAATTGCTACTGAAAGCGTCCTCGATCCGTAGGTGCCGATCCTCTTTTTATTTTTTGGGAATTGCCCCCTAGTTTTACGATCTAAGAATCGAAATATGACTCAAAACAAACAAAAAAAATATTGATCTATGAAAAGAATAAGTCCAGGGATCACGTTATACGATTGGAAGGTGTTAGGCACCAATCTCACCTGATGAACGTCGGTCTCTACTTTTCCAAAAAAAATTACATTGTAAAAAATGACCTAAAAAATTAAAATAAAAATATACCTTTTTTACCTGGTTGATTGTAACGGCCAATTCCCTCAGAATTGCCGGAGAGTGTTCCTCGTGTAAGTCTTCTTACTTTTGTCTCCGTCACTAGATCCACTTTCGATCTCCAAGATGAGGTATTTTCCTCTTACATCTGAATATTTTCTAATTTTTCTGGATGTTTTTTAGGTGAAAAAAATAAAGTTTGGGTGTTAGGTATGGTTGGGACTTTAGATTTAGGATTTTTGGAAGGCTTGAGAGAATTTTTGGCATCTCTTTCTTAGAGTTTTTCTTGTCCTGCGAATTGTCGTGGTGGAGACTCATTTTTAAAGAGCTTTTGAGAGATTAGGGTTTGTGATTAGATCACTTAGAGATTAAATTAAGTTATTTCAATTAGGGTTTAATTATGTTTTATTTAAATTTTGACTTATGTAGAATGAGGATTTTTTAAGTTTTTGGAGAACTCCCCAATGGAGGGTTATTTATTAAATTATATTTTCAATTTTTCGAAATTCCAAGCGGAGGGTTCTTTATAAAATATCATGTGAACCCCACTTAAATAAATGGGCCACCACTTAAAATTTGACCCCTGGGCTTAATTAATTGATTTTATTTGTTCAAAAAGTTTAAATTATTTTATTAAGATTTTACTTTATGTTAATTAATGTTTTAATTATTAGTTTTAAAATTTTGACTTTTAGGGTTGAAAAATTATTGTTTTGCTTTCAAAGAGGACTTTTGTGTTGAGAGGTTGTTTTTCAATGTTTTAAAATCATTTTTTTTGTAAAAATTTCAATGAGAGTATTTGTTTGTGTTACTTATGGGTTCTTGGTATGAAATGATCGTGGAGCCTATGAGAGTGTTTTTGAAATAACCAACTTTGACCGTATCTAGTCATAGAAGGGGGTGAATAAGACTATTTAAAAATTCTTCTAAGTGTGGACATGTAGCTGAATTTTCAATGAGTTCGTTTTATGTGTCAATTCACCATTACCTAATTTGATAATTAAGTCTTCAATATGCAATATAGGTAATTATGTAAAATCTGATTAGAGCATTCATTAAGTCATTCATGGAGTAGGGCATTAAGCAAATAGTGTTTAATCATGACATGCATTCAGATACGCATAAAGTTGAAGAAATTAATTTGATGCACAAGACACGCAATTTATAGTAGTTAGCAATTGTGCCTACATCCACTTGCAAGAGAACCCAATCGTTGGTTCTTTGGTGTTCAATAAAACAGAGGTTTATGGCTCAC
>NW_028237580.1:0-15979 GCF_017979445.1 Akebia trifoliata | reverse complement strand
AACAAAATAGAACAATCCCACACCTTTCAAGAAAATTTACATTGGAAAAAATTGATTGATTGAATCCATCTTCTTGAAGCACATTGAACATTGGGATGCCATTTGCAAACACCTTTTCATTTGAACTTCATCTGCAAACCAGTTAATTCTTTTAGTAGAAATAGCAGAGTCTCAAACATCTCTCCAATAATTTTGACTATAATCTTCCCTTCTTTAAGAATAAAATTATATGCCGATGATGAACTAAAATTTTGAGTTGTAGTTGATCCGATGTTCCTTCATACGAAATCTAGACTCTATAAATTTTTTTGAAATCTCTTGTCCAAAATTGTTAAAGGTCACAACCCTAACCCTGATTAAATTTCCCTTCAATTGATGTTGTGGGAAGTATGCTTGCAGTCCATCTATTGAAAAAAAATGCTACCAAATAACTAGGCCTCACTATCATCTTTTTTCTTTTCGCTTTTGTTTTTTGTTGCTATTTACCCTCTATCACTCACTATTTTTCATTCCCAACTATCATCTATCATACCTTTCTTAAGCACCATCTCTTATCATAGTATCTCCTATTAGGGGTGCAACTTTGTCTAGCTTACTCCAAAAATTGAACCAAACTGATAGTGTAGACACCCAATTTTTGCCTATGTCGAGCGTATGAGCATCAAAAACATTTCAAAAATGGGCTCGCACCCATGGTTTGTTTCAGGAAGGCGTTAGAGCCCATCATTTGAGTAGCCCTAAGGCCCAAAGGCCATTTTAAGTTTGGATTCTAAGTTTGGTCATGGCTGAACTTAGGCTAGGTCATGTGATCAGGTTCTAGAAAGTGGTTTCTAGAGCCTTAATTGCATAGACTTTACGAGTAAATTATAAACTAAACCCTCTAATTAGATATAATTCATTGTTAGTCCATAATTATTATTGATTTCAAACAAATGGTGTGTTTAGGATGTAATTACAATTATTTTGGTGTAATAGGAAAAGTCACAAAGTTCCGGAAAAGAATCAACAGAATCCAAAACATCCATTGTGATCTAGGATCTGAACCAAAGTTACAGACCAAAATCCAAATCCTTTGGGCCCACATGGACAGTGGCACCTTGGTCAACTTGGGCAGCACGATAGTGTCGATGGAGAATGCCTTGAGATTTGCATAGAAAATTGGTGGCTATAGATATTTCGTATTGAAGTAGGATTTTGAAATTATTTTGTTTATGAAAGGTTTCCCCCTTAAAGCCCTAATCTGATCTCTATAAATGGGGACCAGACCATAGATTAAAAAAGATTTATAAATGTATATCTAGATCATTAGAATTAGGTTTAGAGAATTAGAGTTTTAATATTTTTATTCTTTCTTTTCTTAAGTTCGATTTTTGTAAGGATACGCTGCCAGATTCAGTTCCAAGATCAATAAAAGATAACATTTCTTTCTACATCTATCTTCTTTGTATTTTAGTTTTCTATTATTATTCTTGCAATGTCTTTGGGACAAACCTCCATTAGAGGGGTCAATGAAGCCAAAGTAACATATAATGAATAATCCTGTTTTGAATCTATGTTGTTTAATGTTCTTTGTGATTTATTTTCTTGTTCATAAGTATTAAAAATCTATTTTAAATTATCGCGAGTTCTGATGGATTAATCTTAGATAGGGTCAAGTTAAATCATGCTTAGTTCTGGTAGTTTGATTTTGATTTTAATATTTATTTATTTAAAAAGGGAATCATACATTTTAATTATTATATGTGCTAATCAGAATTATTTTCCGATCTATGGGCATTAATTTTCTCTGAGTAGATTGAGATAAAAAGATTCGAACTTGTTTATTTACTATATTTTCTAGGGTGGATTTGACTAATCTAAACTTTTCTCTTATAGTTTTATTCTTTACTTTTCTATTAAATTAATTGATAGATACTTCTAAATTAGTTTTCTTTTTATTGGTTATTCATAATCTTTAGTTGGTTTTAAGTTAGAAAGATAATTGGATAACTTTATCTTTGTGGATTGACCCTTACTTACCAACGTTTTATTTAATTTTTGTTCTATTATTTTTTATTGATTTAATACTCAATGAACAAATTGGTGCCGTTGCCAGGGACAACAGTTTTATCCAATACCTTTTTAACAAAATTCTGAATAGAATTTCTACGAATCAAAGCTTTATTTTCTAGAAAAATTCAAAAAAAAAAATTCGTTGAATTTCTGAATCACGAGTGAGTATAACCCTACATTTTTTTTTTGTCCGAATTTCACCACAACTCCTTGGTCAACCTAGGCGACATGGTCAAATTTTGAGATTCTGTAAATTCTAAGAATTTAATGGACTAATATTTTGCTGGATTTTTGACATGGATTTGTCTTCTATTTTCAACTGAAGGATTTGACGAGGAGCAACATGATTAGAGAATTTATTTGACCATCCGGATCTAGTTCTTTGACAAAAAAAAACTTTTCTTTTCTTTTATTTATTTATAGATTAAACTTGTAGTAGGT
Source organism: Akebia trifoliata (assembly GCF_017979445.1). Classification (NCBI taxonomy): domain Eukaryota; kingdom Viridiplantae; phylum Streptophyta; class Magnoliopsida; order Ranunculales; family Lardizabalaceae; genus Akebia; species Akebia trifoliata. The sequence goes on along the minus strand of NW_028237580.1, from coordinate 13,486 downwards.
TTCAATTTTACAAAGAGAAGGCTCAAGTTGTAATAGATTTAGGAAAGGAGAAGGCTCAAGTTGTAATAGATTTGGGACGTAATTGTCACGGTTATCCGGGTTCATACATCCAAACAAGTATCGATGGCTCGAGTCGACTCAGCTCGTTCATTCCTTATCAAGTACGGGAAGTAAGATTCGAAACCCCCCGTAACTCTTGTTAGTGGGTTTCTATATTGCTTTTGGGTGAATAATCTATAGACTATGGATTTGCACTTAGTTAAAAGTGCCCCCTTATGAGAATGACACTATAAGATAAGAATCAGATTTCATCACCGAATTCTTGTCTATTAGAAAATTGAATTCACAATAAGTCAAAATTAATTCAAATCTGGTTAGACTTAATCATAGGTCCCATCGAGTTCAATAGACAAAGCTAATTTGAGTTGTACAAAATGCACTTCTTGAATAAGGTCAATGCTTAAGCAAGATCCTACCTTATTGTATCTTGATGTATTACAACTGTACTAGAGGGATAGATTACATCTATTCTAGATGAAGAGGTGATTTCAATGAGCCCGCGCTCAAGCATTATGCGTCACCTCTTATCTCAAGATTAAACTGGACGACTTTGATTTTATCAAACTGGGTTGGAAACTCAGATTATTCCTTTGAAACAATTAGGAGCTGTCTAGTCTATAGAACCCATAAAACACTATGTGAATTCCTCCCTACTTTCTGTATGAGTCCGTAGTGTATGTTAAAATAGATACAGAACCTCAAGCAGATTTATATTGTCATGGAGTTTAGGAGATAATTATGGATCCCGTGTGTCCTATGTAATAATTTTAGTCATTCTCCCGAGTATTGCCCAAGTCTATCCATGCTCTGTACTACGCATACCGATATGCATAATTCTCAAAATTCTTATTGGATGCCGACATCTAGTTCGTTCAACCAACCATACCACATTGATAATTGATTTTTCTTAAATACTATACCTGGACAAAACGAGTTCACTCAAGGTAGTCACTTTGTTAACTATGAAGATTTATATATACATGACACCTCGATAATGAATCCAACCATAATTCTCCAACAATCTTATGATTCTCAACAGTTCTTTGATTATAGAGTTACAGAGCCAGAGTCAACATTCAATCACTTTTATTTGTCCTCCCCTCTATTTTCGTCATTAGAGTCCTTGATGACTGAGTTGTTGAATCAACAACAATAGGACATTGGTCATGCCTTAGTCAAAATGGAGATTCAATTCTATCACCAAACACTATCTTTAAATGAAGGGAAAATTGATAAATTCAAAACTGAGGATATTTCAATCTCAGAAAATGCACAATTCTTTCAAAATACCATTAACGACCGATTTCATTCTTTTAAGGAATTCAATGATTGCCTATTAATGACTGATAACCTTTTATCAATTGAAGTCCAAACACAAATCAATGAGGTTTTAGATACAATCATAACATTGATTGAATTCCAACTAGGCTAGCTAACAGTGTCCTTAGAATAAAGAGAATATAAACTTTCGAATGAGATAGCCCCCGAGAGCGAACCCATGTTTTAAATTCCCAATGATTGTACAAGTATGGCTAAGGAAATTGATCCACCATCAAAGGAGAATGTTGTTCAAGAGGAATCAAGGAACAACTCTGAAAATCTGACTATTACCAAGCGTGAAACTTCTTTGAAGGTCAATACAGAAAATCAAACTTCGTATCCCGTCCAACCTATAGTTTTACAAGATTGCAAAGACCCAATTTGTCTTACAATCTCCATTCTCTTAAGGAACACAATGGTTGAGATCATCAAAAATATAACGGTCCGAAAATTAAAACATTGAAATTTAATTAAACAAATTTAATCAAGCCAATTAAACCATTTGGCCCATTAAAATCCATTGATTGGTCGAGATTAGTAAAAAAAATGTTTTCTATTCCAATGTATGCACGAAGCATAGGATCAATTCTCATAAATCAATATCCTACGTGTTTGGAAAAAATCAAAATAAAAAAAAAATAAAAAAATAAAAATAAAAATAAAAATAAAAAAAAACCGTAGTAAAAGAAGATCCAAAAAGAAAAAGAGAGAGAGGAGAAAAGAGAAAGGAGAAAAGAAAGAAGGAAAATTCACCTTCTCCTCCAGCATCCATTATCATCTTCATTCCATTATCTTCTTCTTCACCACCATCACCTTCTCCTTCTTCATTCCAACCCAACCAGCACATCCACCTCCATTCACCTTCTTCTTGAAGCTGCATGGAACCACTTCATCTCCCATCTTCTTCACACCAATTTCCCCCGAACAAACCTCTTCACCTTGGTTTTCTTCAGCCCACAGCACCATTTGGCCACACTTCACAGCACCCTCTCCATAGCCCAACTACTTCAGTTTAAGTTTCCTAAATACTTCTCTTCCACTTTAGCCCACCCTCTCCTCACTCAATTAATGCCTTAACGGAAGCACCATCTCGCCCATAACAACCCCACTTATCTCAGATCTAGCATCCATTCTTAGACATATCCATCTTTCACTCAAATTAGTCCCTTCACTTCTCTCTTTTAATCACATTTCCAACCCTCACAGAACACCTCTCATCCATCGCTTCTTTTTTTAGTCATTAACCATCTCCATCACTTCATTTTTCAGCTCATAGAACACCTTTCTTCATCCTCTCACAACAGCTACCTCACGACCTACCTTCTCCCATACGTCTCTCACTCATTCTCAAAATTTCATCTATGTCCATAGATTTTTCTGACACCATTGTCTCTCTCTTCGTTCCACAGAGGTTGCAGAAAATCTATATGTCAGATTAATCCATATAAAATTACATAAATCCTTCATCTTCTTCGTCTTTTGTGAGTGGAGGTTGTTCATTCGTGATTGGGTTAAGTTTTGAATGAACACCCCAACAACCAAACCTTCATCGAGGTGAGTCAATTTATTTTTCTTATTATTTTATATTTTAGTTTTTGTTTATTAAGGAGAATCGAGTCATTTCAGGGTTTTAGGGCCATTTTAGGTATTTTTTATGGTTTCGATTTCATGGTATTAGGTTGAACTAATATGATTTTTTAAAAATAAAATATGATTTTATTTTGAGTCGACTCACCTTTTTGAAAATGCATGTTTTGAAATTAAAAAAAAAAAAATTTTATGGGCTGACTCGATTTTTATCAAGGGTAGAAGATATCATGATTTAGCCTATAAATAGGCATCAGATCAGCTATCAAAAGGACACAATTCCAATCCAGGAATTCTTTCTAGACATTTCTTTCATGAACTATTGCTTGATTTGAGCATCATAGGCGTTGCAAAGACGAACAGGTCCACATCCAAGCTTAGAAAGAATTAGTGGACGTCGGATAAAAAAAAAATTACCTCTACAAAACTCTAGGTCCTCTTACTCTCATCTATAAGTGGGAACAACTCTACCGTATGAAGGGGGTTTTGAATGGAGAAATTAAATGAACTCAAATTAGAAAAAAGAGGGGAAGAAAGATTAAATATCTAAGAAATTGATCAATTAAAATGTCTTCATTCAATAATGAAAACAGAGAGATGAAGAACCAAAGAGAGAGTCCGAAAGTAATAATTTTTAGCAACAGTTTTTTTCTGACCACCGCTAATCGACATATTTAGTAGAAATAACCGAAGATTGGGATGCCATTTACAAACACCTTTTCATTTGAACTTCATCTTCAATAATTTTCACTATAATCTTCCCTTCTCTATGAATAGAATTCTATGCCAATGATGAACTAAAATTTTGAGATGTAGTAGATATGACATCCCTTCGTACGAAATCTAGACTATAAATTTTTTGCAATCTCTTGTCCAAAATTGTTGAAGGTCATAACCTTAACCCTGATTGAATTCCACTTCAATTGATGTTGTGGGAAGTATGCTTGCAATCCATCTTCTGAAAAAATTGCTACCAAATAACCCGTCCTTACTATCATCTTCTTTCTTTTCTCTTTTGTTTGTTGTTACTTTGTATCCTAAATCACTCACTATTTACCATTCCCAACTATCATCCATCATAACTTACTAACACACCATCTTTTATCATAGTATCTCCTAATAGGGGTGCAACTTGGTCTAATTCAAACTGAAAATCGAACCAAGTTGATAGCTTTAGGTTGGTTTGGTTCGGTTTGGAATAAGTTGTGACTTGGTTCTGGGTTAATAATATGGCAAACCGACCAATTCAGTTAAGTTCTCGATTCAAGGCTTGTATATAACCAAACCAAATTGAGAACCAAACTCTTAATGACTTGGAAGTTTTTATGAGTTATGACATAGAATAATGACTTCTCTTTTATGGATAGATTAGCCATTTATTTTTTATGGATTGATTAATGACTTATTATAATAAAATTTCATGGTCACAATTTATTTTTTTATTTTCATCTAAAATATTTTGCTTCCAAGAAGTTGTACAGGATATTGGCAACCCATAGAACCAAATTGACCTTAATTCGGTTCTATGGGCTATTCAATTCGGTTCTACTAGTTCTTATTTAGTGGAACCAACCCATGTAGGTTCGGTTCTGATTTGACCCCAAATCGAACCATATTAAACCAAGTTGCACTATCTATATAACTACCTTTCATCCCAAAAACCTTCATCATTTACTTCCAACCTACCCAAAACCTAATCCATTCTACCAAAACATTACTTTGAGCCTGCACAATACCACGTGAAAAAAGGCTATATTTGACGGTCCAAGATCATCGAATTTTGTAAAATTTGACGGACCAACTTGTCAATTTTTTTGATGTAGAATACACTTTTGGACGATTTCGAGCCGCCAAATTGAGCGTTGAATTCACTGCTGAAAACTAACATAAATTCACCAAAAAATAAATATCTATTTGCACCCCAACTTTTTTGTATTACACCCATTTCTTAAATTATTTACTACAACCTAATTAAATATTAAAACACACCTAGAAATGTTAGATCTGCTATTTGCACCCCAACTTTTACTTATTACATCTCATTTCTTAAATTATTTAGCACAACCTAATTAATGATTAGAGCACACCATCAAACATAACAAAACTTCAACAATGATCTACAATCAAGTCATTACTCAACATTAAAAAGCATTAAAGCTGTTACAAATATAAGTTTACAATACTTACATCAACCAATCCCAAATAGTTACAAATATAAGAAAATGGAAATGAACTTGCTTCCCATGTTTTTGATCATTTGAACCTTAAAGCTTCTTTGGGCCTCCCCATAAGAGACAATATTGTTGAAAAAATATGCCTTGAAGACAACCCTGCCTCTTCAATCTGATCTTTGGGTGATCCATGTTTAGTGTATCTATCTGGAAGCATCATTGTTCTTAACTGCATAAAAGTACCAAATAGAATCAAAATCGAGACAAAAAAAAAATCATATTGATCTTGAAAAATTGAAGGAAAAAAAATTACCTTTAGGGGTTCATTTAGAAGACCGTTTAAGCTTAGGAAGTGAGATACGTGAGACCCAAAATCTCCAATGACTCCTTCTTCCACTATAATTAGGATCTCATGTTCCCTGTTAATCTTCTGATAAGCTCTACATCCAAGGGTTTATAGAACCGAGCATCTATGACCATGCCATCAATATTGCAGATTCTAAGTGTGATTGCAGCTTCCATACATCGTTGAACTACATAAGCAAACCAAAAAATTGTGATTATGTTGCCTTCCATAATTATTCTTCCCTTACCAATCTATTAAAACAACAAATAGGTAAAAGATGGTTTTAAAGTTCATATTTACAATCTTAAGAAGGTCTAAATGTTTCACATCTTTTGTAACTTTTTCAGAGGGAACTACAATTGGTAGACATAGAAGAAGGTATTGTAGGTTACCTTTTGTGGATTGTTTTCAAGTATATCTTGTGTAATTCAAGCTGCATGGAAAAGATGGGTATTGTTCCTCCAAATCTCTAATATTTTTCCTCAAAAACTTTTATTTTTTTAAGTGGAACAGTTTTTACCATTGTTCTTTCTCTGTGGAATTTCTACAACCCAAGTTTGTATGATGAGATGGAAAACAAGGATAGATTTAAGACCTAAAAATAGAATTAACAAACGAATTACACCATAGATAGTTTTCAGTACTCAAAAAAAAAAAAGTAGAATATATGAAGTGTAAACCAATATAACTACTTAATATATTAGACTAATAATATCAAAAGATGTATGTATTTTACTTTTTGTGTTTGGTTTGCAACTACATTTTTGCCCAACAACTTTATGTTGGACATATATTACACTAGCTAGTCCAACACAACAAAATACCTTGAAACTATTGTGGCTTTACATAATAACAGAAAAATAGGCGATAGGTAAATGCATATGTTATCTCAGCTGAATTCGTGTTGTAAACCAGAACATATTGTAGTCTTGGTGGTCCAAAATTATATTTTGGATGTTATTGAAATCGCTTTGACCCCCTTTATCCGCTAAATAGCAAATAGGGGTCCGATTATGCAAATCGGGGATTTTTAAAGAATAGGGAGTCGCCACCTAGTTTAGGTCTAGGAACCACAGATAACTCCAAAATGGATCGGGTTAGTCCACAAGTAAGAGAAATGGATAAGTGGTCAGATTACGGATTGCGGAAGGTGTTAGGCACCGAACCTGCCTTATCGATATAATCGGTTTCTACTACGATTTAAAAATATCCCATGGTCAACATTCAAAGACTAAAGGTTAAACCAGGGTTCAATCATCATCAAATTGCATCAGATTTACTAAACAAATCTTATGGTTAAAGTAATTGCATGATTTCTCGAATTTCGCATGATGGAATCCCATGATTTAATAAAGCTTACGTGGCACTAAAAAATTAATGGATCAATTCAGTCACATTTTGAAAAGTATGAATTCGATCTTTAATGCCATGTGCGAAAAAAATAGTGAGTCGACTCATCAATTTTAATCAAAGAAATTTGATTTTTTTGAATTATCACATGCATCAAAATCAGTTAGTTAACCCATAAATTATTAATCAAAGAAATTTAATTTTTTAATCACCATGTGCCCTAAATTAGTGAGTTGACCCACACATTTGTTATCAAAGAAATTCGAGTTTTGAATCGTCACGTGCATTAAAATCAATGAGTTGACTCACATGTCCAATTTCATAGAAAATTTTGTTTTAAAATTTTCAATGTACACAAAATCAGTGAGTCAACTCAATAATTTTAATCAATGAAATTTGATTTTTTAAATCGCCACGTACATCCTAAATCAGTGAGTCGACTTACGTGTCTAATTTCATAGACAATTTCGATTTGGAATTTTCAATGCACACAAAAATCAGTGAATCGACTCGTTGATTTTTATTCAGATAATTGATTTTTATTTTTATTTTTCATGTACACTAAAAAGCTTATGAGTAGATTAATATCAACATTAATGAGTTGACCTAATAACATAAAAAATCGACGAATTGACCCGATAAATATCAACACCCAATGAGTCGGTCCACCGACTTAATATTAGCAAGTTAACCAATCAATTTATCAACAAAAAAATGGGGGGCGAATCGATCCAATAATATTTCGGAATCGTAAAGATTGCCATAGTGCCACGCATATCCCAAAAAATCGGTGAATTGATTCAAATGCATACGAAATCAAGAAACAGTAAGAATAAAATAAAAAATTTACCTCACTGAATAATTTCGGAGGCGTGAATTCCTTCAAAAAAGAACCTTGGAATATCTTGTGAGTTGTGCTGTGTGGCTGTGGCTGTGATATTTGTTATGGATATTGGAACTTGGTGAAGAGAAAGGAAAGCAAAGAGGGTGAGAGAGAGAGACATTGGAGAAGAGAGAATGAGAGAGAAACGTGGGAGAAGAATTTAACGGCAGAAAACATGATGAACATGCGACTGTTTGGAGAAGAAGTTAATGGCGACAAACGTGATAAATGGGAGCTGCTGCCAAAACGTGACAGATAAGGGAGATGAGGGCTATTGGGTGTTAATGAAGAAGAGATTGCTGATTTTTAATGGTGAAGAGATTGCTGATTTTTAATGGTGAAGAGGGTGATGGAAAAGAAGATGTGGCTGTTGAGAATGTTAATGGAGAAAAGATTGCTGATTTTAATGGTGAAGAGGATGATGGAGAATGTAGTGAAGAGGGTGCTGATTTTTAATGGTGAAGAGGGTGATGGAGAAAAAGATGTGGCTGTTAAGATTGTTAATGGTGAAGAAGAAGCTGCAGATTTTTAAATGGAGAATTGAAAGAGGGCAGCAAGGTGAAGATGGCTGGAGAGGGGCTGGAATAATGTTGTAGCAAGGGAGGAACGTAGTGGGGAGAGAGAGAGGTAGGTGGCCGGGCGTTGGGCAGCAATGGGGAAGGAGGATGTTGCAGGTTTAATGGAAGAGAGGTAGCCGAAACGTTTTTTTAGAGAGCAGCCCCCAAAGAACGTTTTTTCTTCCTTGCTGTTATATGATAGTTTTCCAAAAACGTGAGGGAGGGAGAGATGGGAGAGAGGAGAGAATGAGAGAGAAAGGAGTTGCAGGTTTTTTAATGGAAGTTTCTTTTTTTTTTTTTTTGTGGAAGAAGATGATGGAGCAGTTTTTTTTTTCTAGAGAGCAGTCCCCAAAATCCCCCCTTTCAATGGTTGCTTTTTCTTATGTTTTATAATGATCTTCCCCAACCAAAACGTGAGAGAGGGAGAGGGGAGAGATGGGAGAGTTGTGTGGGCAGTTATGGAGAGATGGGAGAGAAGACGTGGTTTTAGGAGTGTTGGAGACATTGGTGTTAGAGGAGAAGAAGAAGAAAAAGAAAACGTGGGTTATTTTTTATTTTATTGTATTTTATTTATTTATTTATTTTAAGAGAATGGGAGAGGGATCCCACGCTACTCGCTTCATTAATGATTCCTTGTCAATGAGTTGCCATTGGTCGATAATTTGATTTTGATTATAATCGGTTGATTTCAATTAAATTCTTTATTTGAGTCGACATTTTGATTTGAATTTTAATTTGATGTTTTAAATTAAATTTGAATTTGTGTTTGATTTTAAATTTTGATTATTTCATTAATTTCAATTTGGTTTTAATTTTTATTATTGGTTGTTAGTCGATTTGATTTTATTTTGATTGGTTGATTGATTCGATTTAATTTTACTTTTTAAATGATCTTCAACTTAATTTTCAATTTGATTTTGACTTTGAATTTTAATTTAAACTTAATTTTTATTTTGTATTTTAATTGAAATTTAATTTGATTTTCGATTTTAAATTGATGTTAATTTTTAAATTTTAATTGCATCTTGGTTAAATTTTAGTTCAATTTTCAATTTTAATTTTATTTTGATTTTTGGTTTGAATTTGATTTGAATTTTAAATTGATTTTTTTTGTTGAATTTTAGTTTGATTTTCGATTTGAATTTTATTTTCCTAGGGATTAATCATTTTCTTAAATTTTCATGAATTTTCTTAAATTTCTTTGTTTTCATCTATTTGGTTCCCATTAGACTCGAAATCACATTCTGAGTGCAATGGAGGTACTTTTGAGATTTTTCGGGGGTCCAAAATTTATGAGGGGTATTTTCATTATTTTTGTGATTTTTACAGATTTTTCTTGAATTTCTCTGTTTTCATTGATTTGAGTCCCGTTAAATTCGAAATCACAGATTTTTACGAATTTTAACGTGAGGCTTCTTTCAGTCTCTGTGTGGCTATTTCTAAGTCTCGAGGTTGCAATTTCTTAGTGTAGCGTGGTCTCTAAGTTATCGAACTGTGTAACGAACCTATGCATACGTGTTTGCTAAGTCGAGCGTAAGATGTAGCGATCCTAAGCATACGTAAACTTCTATGTCGATTCGTGACGAGTAGGGGGATGAAAAACTAGAAATAGAAGGAATCAAGAATAGAACTCACAAGCCTTCGAGTTATTTTATGCTCATCATTAGGAATCCACAGCTACCAGGTGACGAATTGTCAAATTAGGCAGATGCAAAAATGGGGTGTCGACAATTATAAATCAGATTTGACCCATTATTTATTCTATCTCACTGACCCATTATTAGAAATTTGGGTTCGCATAAAAAATCTCACTTGACCCGTTCGGTTGATATAAATAGATACAATTTTCCAATGAAGATCACCTGCAAATTCAAATTATAAAAAAAGAGATTTAATGCACCTAATCATATAAAACATGTACATGTCTATAACATAAGATGTAGAAGAATACATTCCAAACTATAAAGTGAACAAGATGTTAGCAAATAGTGACACACTCACACCCATATGTAGATACGTGGGCTTCGAAACTCTTGAGGACTTGAGCTCATCTACACAGGTTTAGTAGTCACCACCATTCAATTAAGGTGTGAATGGGCATCATAAAAAGTTTTTTTAAATCTGTTTTCCTTGGCTTGTGGTGACTCTCATATCCAAAAGATAGGGAAAAGGTGTTCCTAGAGATTCTATGGTAAGGGAGCTCGGTTGAGGTATAAGGAAGGTGTTAGGCACCTTATCCCTCCTATCTGAAGATGGTTACCATTGATTGAACAAAGGGGAGAGTAGAAACTCATTTTTTGGCGGTTTAAAGATAGAGGAAGTTATAGAAAATTTAAAGAAAATTCACCATAGCCTAGTTATAGAAAACTAAGAAACTCCATGACTGAGTAAGCTAGAAATAGATAATGTTGTTTGCTGGAATTTTTTATGAGCCTGGAATTTTTGTGAAAATCAACATGGACTTTACTTTCTTGTTTCCCAAGACTCTTTTGAAAGCTTAAGGCATGTTTGGATTGACTTCTCCAAGTACTTCTGACTCTTGCGGGGAGTCAGAAGTAATTTATTTGCATTTGGATGGTTGACTACTTCACAAAACTACTCTACCTAAGAGTCGAAAAGAGGATTTTTGGTGGGGCACCAAAATAGGTTCTTCTCAAAAATGTAATTACAGGGAGCACTTCAACTATGCTAAAACAGTGGCTTTGGGTCAAATATGCCCCTTAAAAATTTTAAAAATTACATTCAATGTCCCCGATTGAATCTCTCTTCTTCTTTCTCTTACTCAATGCACAACAACATATTTGATCTATTCTACAGCATACGTTTGGAGTAGCTTTAGCTACTGCGATCTCTACTACGTCTTCAGATCTTAGAAGGTCTTCCCAGTTTTTTCTCAAATCCTTTATCTTCGAGCTCTTCCCAGAAAACCTAACCCCCAAAAAAAATGGACAATGCAAGGACGAGGAGATCTTCTTCTTCGTTGGCAAGGTAAACCAAATTCGAGAGAAATGGTTGATTCAATTTCTTAACTACGTTCTTGATAATTTTCTCCACGAAACAAAGGTGGTCTCTCCATGTCTGAGCTCCACAGTAAATCTCTGCCTGTCCTTGGTTGCAAAGATGGATGGAACGAAAGAAGAAGAAATCCTAGATGAGCTATCTACACCTCCACCGATCATCTCCTCCTATTCCTTCATGAAATTGAATGGGGTCTAGCTAGGGCAGTGAAATTGGATTCTCTGTAAACAGCATTCAGAGTCTCTCTAAATAAAAAATTATTGTAATTTTTGGAGTGCTTTTTCTTTCTAAAACTAATCTCTCTCTCACACACACAAATTGAAGGACCTTTGATTGTGTGAATCATCCTAAAATTTAGTCATTATTTTTTTCGTGAAAGAACCTTTTTTGGGCAAGATTTGCAAATGCAACCTCTTCACTTCTATGTTGAAAATTTGTTGGATCTACTAGCCATGATTTGCATGCAGTAAGTTGGACCTCTACTGCATCTGCTAGTCATGATTTGGCTAGATCAAACCCTTTATTGTAAGATGAGCATTAACCTTTTGTTTGGGTAGGTTTGATTATTATTGAGATGTTTTTTTTTTTTTTATTGTTGTTGCTTGGTAAAGGATAAGACAAAGTCTTGTTTGGAGATTTGCTATTCGTTTAGGTGTTTGAGAAGAAGACAAACCATTATTGGTGGTGTTGCCTTTATTGTGTGTGATGTCAGAATACAATTAAACAATGACGACAGACCATTAGCTATTGGTTTAGGTGTGTGGAAAGAATACAAGTCATTGTTGGTTGTGTTACCTTTATTGTGTGTGGTGGCAACATACAACTAAACAATGACTAAAACAATTAATGTCATTCAAATCAAATTAAATGGGAATTTTTTTCATCTGATCCTACAATATTCGTCATCTCGTAATTAGAAAGGAACTATGGGGATATACATGTTTTATTATATGATAGTTGTCATATTTTTATATAGGTTTTATTTTTCATGTCCAATATTTAGGGGAGGTTCTATCGATTTAAAAAAAAAAAAAAAAGAAGTACATTTTGAGTTTAAAATGATGTTATAATTTTTTTATTGAATAAAAATAATAACTAATAAAGAGAATATTACACCACCAAAGTGTGGGATTACTCTCTAGCTCTTCCACCATTAAAAGTAAAGAATCAATTATCACTAGGAATTTAAAGTGCATAGAAATAAAATAAACTAAACTATTCTTGATGGAAATTAAAATTCTCACAGTGAGTTTATTGAGGGCTTATAGGGGGAGATTACCTCTCAAAGAGGAATTACTCTCTCTCCCTATGCCTCAAACTGAGAAACTCTAGATCTACATTATATGAAAGTAGAAGAACATAAAATAAAACTACTTGCAAGTTAAAGAAAGGGATTAAATAGAAGTGGGGATTACATAATGAAAAACTGAAAAATAAGCCTTCTCCCCACCTTGATCTCTTCTTCTTCTTCTTGGTTAGAGTTTCTTGAGTGTTTGAGAAAGGATTTGGATATAGTTTGAGTAGACTAGAGGCTTTTGAGGAGAAAAAATGATAAAATTTTAGATCACTTGAGCTCTTCCCCCTTTGTCTTGGATGGGGATCCTATTTATAGGATTTTGGGAAATTCTTAAGAATAAACTTATCTTAAATCATAAAGTTCTCAATATTTACATTAAAACCTCTATGAAAAATCCAAATTACCTCTCCTCACCTTTCCTTGATGGTCTTTCACTCACCTACAGGTCTCACTAATTATGATGATCAAGGGATAGGATAGTAAAAGCCAATAATTTCAAGAGAATTCTTTTCGAGGGGTAGAGTAGTCCTAAGACTTTGGCTTTGAGTCAATTGTGAAGAAACTAGCCAAATGATATATAATTAGATGATATGTTATATTACTTCTTTAGTCACTTCCCTTGGGAGAGTCAACAAACTAGAGATGAGTTGGTCATTAGGTAGAAGTTCTAGAGAATTCTCTACGATAGACAAAAGTGTCATGGGTCTTAAACTTGGTAAAATCACATTGAATACCATGAAAACTCTTTCAATTTTGAAGAACATGGGAAAGGTAGAAGTTGGAATCCATTTTAATGAGTCTTAACAAACTTGGGTTATGTAGGTAATTATCCTTGATTGGGGACGAACAAGGACTTAGAGTCTTTCTAAGAAGATTTGGGAAATTACGAGAAGACCA
>NW_028237579.1:0-16080 GCF_017979445.1 Akebia trifoliata | reverse complement strand
AAGGCTCGGGGATGTTTCTTTAACGCTGATGACGACAAGAGATTGGCGGAAACAATCATATATGCTACTGTCGAGTGTCGCCAATTCGATGTTTTACTTAATATGAATTCTTTACTTTTCAAAGGGGCAAGGTGGAAGGTGTGTCAACTGTCTTTTTTCTTCCTTATAGCAATTTCGTCTTCTCACCTAGAGCATGTTAAGATATACTTGAAAAGTTTTTTTTTTTTTTTTTTACATTTAAAAGTTACAAAAAAAAAAAAAAAAAAAAGTTGTTTGGATTAATTTTTTTATTTTTTATTTGAAAAAACTTACATTTAGAAGTAGAAATCTTTACATTTTTAAAAGCAAAAGGAAATTATTATTTACTTTTTAGAAGTTACTTTCTTCCACAGTTACTTGTATCCAAACCAGACCCTAGTCTCCACCTGTTTGTGAAGGATCAAACCATACTTGAGTGACCCCTCATCCTTTGAAAGCATTTATTTTAAAATTTTCAATGCAAAGCATTTCGGTCGTACTTGGAGTGCAATTTTTGACTCCCACTATTGTTCTTTAGTTTCTATCTTTGATCTACAATTTTGATAGTTTAAGTCTCATTTTACTACCTAGTAATTATTGAAAAATGCAGTTGAAGATTTTTATCCATAATAGAAAATCACAATTTGGTAATCAAATAGGAAATTCGGTTTGTAATGGTCAGTATACTTGTTTTTTCGCCTCGAGTCAATCCTCAAATTGTTTCAGCTACTTATGTTGTTAATTTTGTTAGGTTATATTCGGAGACAATTTTGGGAGATCTATGAAGAAAATAAAGAAAGTTGAGGCTCAAAAGGAAGTTGTTTCTCTCTTAATGAAGCTTTCAAGTGGTTGGCGCCATCCTCAGAAGCCAAAAAAACTCAATGTCATCGATGGAAATTCTTCTCAGTTGTTGGAACAATACAAGGTCCATGAGTCGCTCAAACTTGTTTGGACAGTAGATATTCTTAAGGAGAATTCAGAATGTATCCAAGTATTGAAGTTTTGGGAAATCTTACCTCAATCGGAGATAGTGAAACTGGCTAAGCGTCTCGATGAGATCTTCAAGAACTATACAATGGATGATATGGACCGTTGCAAATTCAAATGTCTTGAAGGGTATGAAATGGCCTGCTCTACTTTATTTTCAAATTTTTCTTTAATTAAATAAAAAAATAATCAAATGTTGATCCGAGGGTACGTTATGTTTTTTTCCTAGGGTAATTAGGTTCATCCATAAAAGCTGACTTAAATTGGTGCATGTTTTGTGCATTTTGGACTACAGCATTTGTTCCCATTTTTATATAAACTGCATTTAGACACATATTGGTTCATTTAACAATTACAATCTTTGTTGGATGTTTTAAGAAGTTTACCGGATGAAGGCTTTGCTTTCTACATGAAATTAGTAGTTCCGATGAGTTGGGAAATCAGTCTAGATGTTGTGACACCGACGAACATCAACGATTCTAAATCCATGACCCATTTGTCAAGTCAGTTAGCCTCACTCACACTTGGGAAGGATCTTCAACACACAAGCATGTCCAGCACTAGTGTTTTAGTAAGTACTTCAAATTTGGACACTTAATTCTGTCTGTGATAATTATTTCCTGTATTATCGACAACATTTTGCTTGAAAATTGCATCTAACTGAATGATCCGCAGATTAGTCAATCCTTCGTACACCTAAAAGAATTCATAAGGGGCCAGACCCATCATTTGAACTGTAGGGATTAGTCACTTAATATCTGAATGACATATTAGGCCACAAATCTTTGGGGGAAAAGTAGTAGTTTACATTTTTATGAAGAAATTGTAAAATTTGCATTTTAAATGTGAGAAATATGGAAGATTGCTAACAACATTCTGAATATAGCAGTTCACATTCATCGCAAAGTTAAGTAAAATGTAGAATAGTGAACTCTACTAATGCTGTTGATGTTTATATTAAAGTAGTTAAAAATGTAAACAAATTGTGACATAAATACATTATGCCATTTGATATTTGATATATACACATCTGTAAATGATACCGTGACAGGGAACATGTTGCGTTCGACCCCCTCTAAGTTGCTGAGTTGAAGACATATATTGGCTTGATTTTTTTTTCTTTCATTTTAAAAAAATGTAAATCTAATTATGACTCATTAGGGGGTTAATAATTAGTACATTAGAACTTGTCAACTTTTTTATTTGGTTTTTTGTAACAGATCTTACTGCTTTCATTTAGATGATTTGATGAATTAGTACATGGTTTCTGTTTTGATGTTTTTCAGTTGTATTGTAATTATATACACCGAAAAAACTCATTCCACTTAGTGTCATCTTTTACGTCACCTTGATGTTTGTTACTCTTAAGATTGTTAGACTTTCTAGTTGCAGGGATCATCGGCTTGGGACAAAACTGGGGAGCAATTTGTATGGGTTCCTAAGGGTGACAACTAAGTACAAGAGAATTTTGGTGATATCTGCATTGTCATTCTTTCCTCTTTTTTTTGTTTCAAGAATTTAAAAAAGTCTTTAGCCAATTATTTGTTTGTAAATTCTTGGTGTTTGTATTTGCTATAAGATTAAATCTTGATAACCATATGTTTCACAATGTTTACACCTATTTTTAATGAAATTATGATTTTCTTTAATAATCAGTTTGTAATGTATGGGTCTAGGTACAGAATTGAATGTTTAAAAATGATTCATGGAACATCGATCCATCAACCATATATAGTCCCTCTTCTCTAATCATTTGGCCTCAGACCCAACTCAGATCATCGACAAAAACAGTAAATCCGTGTCAATAAATTCCTGAAAAATGATTTCACCGAAAGTTTACTTCTAGAAGATGAGTTTCATAGGAAATGGAATTCGATCAAGCCAAACTTGAGATATACTGAGAATTAAGACGAGAAATCACATTTTCATACAAAATCAATTAACTCCAGCATTTATATTCATCTTTAGAGCAAACATCTGTAAGTCTAGGAATTAAAACAACTGTAAATATAAGAATAAGTAGAGGCACAATTTGTGATATTCTCCTAAAATCCTCCACAATTTTTGTGTATAAGCATCTGATGACAGAAAGAAACTACAAGTACAGGCATGCATAACTCAGCCAAATACTCACTTTCCATTTGTCTATTCGGCTCCAAAAAGACATGAGCAATGCTGCGGTGCAGTGCATTAATTGGAATCACTTCCAATGTGCGCTCAAGTTCAATAGCAAAATGGCTATCCATGGAAGGATTTAATCATCGAAAGCCGCGATGAACTTTTGGATCTTAGTTTGTGCTCGTTCCTTTTCTTCTGGGCCGTCCAGGTCACCAATGTTATCGTGGTATTCCTGTGGTTCAAAAAAAAAATGAGCAAATGTATTGATTATTGTTTGCTTTTTTAGGAAAAAAAAAAAAGAACCACCACTTTCATCATTTTCCCAGGTTCATTAGTACCTTAAAGAGAACATCCTAAGCTACCCTTAACTTAGAATAAATTACAATAATACTCTAATTTTCGTAATTTTATCTCTCCTAAATTTCCAACCTTTGAAAACTTATAATAAAAGACCAGACATTCTCCTTTAATCCGTGTCGTTAGGTACACACTACCTCTTGTATTTGATGCAGCTCAAATGATTCTAAACTTTCAATCAAGAGACCCTTATTCAGACCATTCACCATGGCTTACCGACCATTCAAAAGCAGACATATGATTGAACAATCAATCAGAAGCATAAAATTAGGGGAACTTAACTTCTACTTTATAATATAAGTGAATTATATAATAAGAAATGGAAAGAGAGAAAAAAATGATGATTAGAGTCCAGAGATAAAGGCACGGTGACAGGGTGAATGGTCCACTGCCTTAAGACAAAAGTTTGAAATCCCCAAAATGTCATGGAAATGCCTTTGCTATTTTATTGATGGCATGATCAAGATGGTTATATTTACATAGGAATCAATCCTGACTTACCCTAGTGAAAACCTAATACACCAACACCAATATGTAGTCATCGCTATTAGAACAAAAGATGATATAAGACATGCTGGTACATGGAAATCATGTAAGAATGTATACATCTACTGCTGAAAATGGTTTTCTTGACACTTTCTTCGAACAAGATGGATTAGTTTGAATGTGAGTTCAAGAGTGCCTGACAAAATCGAACGTTAAGAAAATGGGTTACCTATGCTATGATGATAACTTCAGTTTTTTTTTTTTTTTTTTTTTTTTTTTTTTTAAGAGTTAGGATATCTAAAATGGAAAACATTACAAGATGTCAAATCATTATTACAACCCATGCAAGCTAACACAAAACAATAGAGCCAGCAAACAGAGAAAATTCATTCAAAATATCCACAACAGCATATCTAGATATGGCTTATGTTAATTTCACAACAGAACTCAAGTGACAGGCAAAGAGTAGATAATTAGAGAACATATACCTGGAGTACATCAGTTCGAATTAGAGAGAAGAAGATTAGTTTTGCTTAATTAGCCCTAATTAGGCTATATAAGAATTACATAAGATAACTAAAGAAATGAAAAGACTAAAATAACCCTACAGACTTATTTAACACTCCCCCTCAAGTTGGTGCGTAGATATCAACAACGCCCAACTTGGACAAGACATCTTCAAAGGAGGTTTTACTAACACCTTTAGTAAGAACATCAGCAAGTTGTTGAGAGGTAGGAACAAAGGGAGTACAAATCTGTCCAGAAACTATCTTTTCTCTAATGAAATGACAATCAACTTCTATGAGCTTCGTTCTATCATATTGAACCGGATTTGCAGCTATGTTAATAGCTGATTTATTATCGCAATATAGTAAGAAGGGGACCGACACAAGAAGACATAAATCAGCTAGTAAGATTTTGAGCTACAACAACTCGCATACTCCAAGTGCCATAGCTCTGTATTCTGACTCAGCACTCGACCGAGAAACTACATCCTACTTCTTACTACGCCAAGTTACCAAGTTACTACCAACTTTAGTACAATACCCAGAAAGTAGACCTTCTATCAGTCACTGAACCAGCATAATCTGCATCTGTCCATGCCTTAACGCGAAGATGACCATGATTGTTGAATAAAATACCTCGACCAGGACATCCCTTAAGGTATCTAAGAATACGATAAACAGCAGCAAGATGAGATGTTCGAGGCGAGTGCATAAACTGACTTACAACACTAACAGCATAAGCAATGTCAGGGCGAGTCATAGACAAGTAGATCAACTTTCCCACAAGACGCTGATATTGGCCAATATCTGACACACACTCCCCCTCAGAATCAGCCAACCTATGATTCTGCTCAATAGGAGTATCAGCTGGACGAGATCCAAGCTGACCAGAGGCACTGAGTAAATCAAGAACATACTTACGCTGAGAAATAAATATACCAGACTGGGACCGGGCAACCTCAATACCCAGAAAATAGCAAAGATGTCCAAGGTCCTTAATCTCAAATTGACGTCCTACGTAAGTTTTGACCGCGATAAGGCCATCGTCATCATCTCCAGTAATGACAATATCATCCACATACACAATCAGAGCAATTATTTTACCGTGGGAGTGACGCAAGAATAAGGTATGATTAGCAGAACTCTGATGAAATCCAAACTAATGCATGGCCTTAGTGAAGCACTCAGACCAGGCACGAGGAGACTGCTTCAGGCCATAAAGAGACCGGCGAAGACGACAAACATAGGTAGGAGAAGTAGAAGTAAGAAACCCAGGAGGTTGAACCATATAGACTTCTTCCTGAAGATCACCATTGAGAAAAGCATTCTTGACATATAACTGAAAGAGAAGCCATCATTTGATAGTGGCAACAGAAAGGAGAACGCGAATGGTGGTCATCTTGGCAAGTGGAGCAAAAATTTCTTGATAATCAATCCTATAAGTCTGAGCATAACCCTTGGCTACCAGACGGGCCTTATAACGAGCAATGGAACCATCCGGATTATGCTTAAGCGTGAATACCCAACGACATCCCACAGCTTTCCTTCCAGACGGAAGAGGAACGAGTTCCCAAGTTTGAGTCTTTTCAAGAGCAGTCAACTCATCAATCATAGCTGCTCGCCACTCAGGATGGGCAATAGCATCTGTAACAGTAAAAAAAGAGAAACAGCGGAAACAGAAGCAAGAAAACTCCGATAAGAGGGTGAGAGTGCTGAATCAGATATATAATTAGAAATAGGATAAGCACAAGTGCGCTTACCCTTACGAGTAGCAATAAAACGATCATCACAGGGAACAGACGGAGGCGGAGCTGGAGGCGAGGAGGCGAATGGGTCGGACAAAGGAATGATGGTAGTATCACGTGGACATCGAGAGTAAACCTGCAATGGAGGAGGGGACGAACTGACAAGGAGTGGAGAAGGAGAAACAGGCATGGGAAGGGGCAATAAAGAAGGAAAGAGATCATCAGGTGAATCTAAAGGAAACCACTCAGATTGAATGCCAACGGACCCACTATAATAAGGAGTATGTTCAAAAAAGGAAACATCTCGAGAAATTAAACGTCGTCGAAAAGGAGGATGGCAACAACGGTATCCTTTCTAGGTAGAGGAATAATCGAGAAAGATACATTTTACATCCTTAGGGTCAAGTTTAGTAGGAATTCGATCAAGAATTTGAACAAAACAGACACACCCAAAAACACGCGGAGGAAGTGGAAACACAGGACGATATGGAGAGAGCTTAGAGAGGGGTGCTACAAACTGAAGAACACTGGAAGGGGTCCGATTAATAAGGTAAATAGCAGTAAGAACTGCATCGGCCCAATAGGATTGGGGTATGTTCATGCCAATAGAAATGGCATGGGTTAACTCTAAAATATAGCGATTTTTTCGTTCTGATCGACCATTCTGTTGAGGGGTCTGAACATTAGACATTTGATGCTCGATGCCAGACTCTAAACAAAGTTTCAAGACCTCACTATAGGTGTACTCAGTACCATGATCAGAACGAAAGGTCATGATGGTACGACCAAATTGGGTATGAACCATAGCAAGAAATTGCTTGAAGATCCCATAAACCTCGCTTTTGTGTTTCATAAGACAAACCCAAGTGGTACGATTGTGGTCATCGATGAACAAGACAAAATAACTAAAACCAAGAGTGGATATGACAGGTGAAGGACCCCACACATCAGAATGAATTAAGTCAAACATAGCAGGTGTAGTAGTATGCATACTAATAGGACAAGAAGAACGCACATGTTTAGCTAATTGACAAGTTTCACAAGAAAAATCAAGCAAAATGTTATTATTAAATAAATTAGGGAACATGTGTTTCAAATATCCAAAAGAAATATGGCCTAAGCGTAAATGCCAACGCATTACAAGAGCCTTATTAGACTGACTACTACTACTAAGCTGAAGAGCAGAATGGGTGCTAGGTGAATCGGGAACGTCCAAGAGATACAATCCATTCACTTCATGTCCAGTACCAATCGTCCTCTTCGACTCCAGATCCTGAAAGACACAATGAGAGGAATAAAAGGTTATACTGCAGTTCAAATTTTTTGTAAGACTACTAACGGAGACAAGGTTAGTAGTAAGTTGAAGAACATGTAGTGTGTTTGTTAAGGATAAAGAGGATGTAATAGGTACAAGACCTTTACCAGCTATGGGAGACAAAGAACCATCAGCAAGGCAAACCTTGCGATGACCAGAGCAAACACTATAGGTGTTAAATAGAGAGGACATACCGGTCATGTTATCGAAGGCACCAGAATCAATGATCCATGGTGAGGAAGTGGTGGAAACACTGTGTGCAGATGCAAAGGTACCTGAGTGAGCGAAGGTAGAAATCGGCTGAGATGAAGTCTCTATCTGATTGAAGAATTTCCTGAACTTGTCAAGTTCGGCTTGGGATAGAGATACCGAATCCGAGGAGGAGGTAGGAGCTGAAGGAGGTGCTAAGTCAGTCGTCTGCTGAGAAACTACATGAGCTGAAGAGCGTTGAGACTGTTGACGATTCTGATTAGGACGACCATGAAGTGCATAGCAGCGAGCCTTCACATGACCCAATTTTCCACAATGATCACACTTATATCGCTGACGGGTAGGCAGAGACCCGCTGGAGGGTTGTAGAGGTAGAGAAGGTAGGCGAGCAACCATAACGGAGTGATCTCCTGAAGAAAGAGGTAGGACAGCTGCGCGACGACTCTCATCAGCCAAGACATAAGAATACGCAGTCTGTAGGGACGAAAAATGATCTATTCCCAATAAATGAACTCTCGCATACTCAAACTCATCCCGGAGACCAACCAGAAACTGAAAAACCCCGATTCTTATCCAGAATTGACGCATACAATGTCTCATCAAGAGGGTCCTTCCAAGCATAGGACGAGGAATAGAAGGTCAGCTCCTCCCACCGAGCACGTAACTGTGATATATAGGTGATAACTGAAGAATCACCCTGCGAAAGACGAGAAATCTCACGCTCTAAGTTGAAGATCCGAATGTTATTTTGACGTTGCGAGTAAATGCTCTTAGCAGAATCCCATATCTGTTTTGCTATAAAGGAGAACATAAAACCAGCTGCAATGTGTGGTTGCATAGATGTGACCAACCACGATCGGACCATTGAATCATTAGCAAACCAATGGGAGTAGGACGTATCGGTCGGTGCAGGTTGTTTGTCAGTTCCCGTGAGGTAGCCGATCTTTCCTTTGCCACCAATGAACATTTCAACCGATCGTGCCCAAAGAAGATAATTAGGGCCATTTAATTTCACGGTGGTAATCTGAATTCCTGGAAAGTCGGTTGAGTGAGAAGGAAGACCACTTGAGCAATTATTATTACGAGTAACTGAGGAAGATGACGTCTCAGAGGCCATATTAAATATATATATAAAAAACCTACATATTTTTGGTTTGAAGGGAATTCAAATAGAACAGGGGAAAGCTCTTAAAAGCACAACAACACTCTTACTGTAAGTACAGGCTCCAAACAGCCTCTATTCTAATTGTAGCCCTCGAACCAGATCCAAATAACATGTGCTGATAGTAGGTTTCAAACAAGGTTCCAAAACGATGAACCAGCCTTCTGTTATAGTCGCAAACAGTCAAACTACTCTCTGTAGTGACTAAAGATCCCTAACTGCACCTCTACAGTGATCGTATGCCTCAACTCAGCCTTTCGTTATGGTCGGAAGTCGTCAAACTACTCTCTGCAGTGATCGCAGGTCCAAAAACAGAGATCGCAGGTCTAAACCAGAGTTCTACTATGGTCGTAGGATATCAAACTGCCCTCTGCAATGATCGTAAGTACAAAATAACTTCCTACTAAGGTCGCAGACAGTAGAACAGCAACCTGCTGTGTCGTAGAAGCTAGAACAGCCTCTTACGATGTTCAAAAAACCAAAACCAGGTCACCTGTTGTGATCGCACAACCCATACAGCAACCTACGATGATCGCACACTACCAAAATCACTACCTTGAGTTTCGTAGGGCTTAGATACAGCCATTGCTGTGAGAACAGCTTGATCGCAGGCTTCGATTAGATGATACCTCCCTATCGCATGATGCGATTAGGGTTTGTAATGATAGAGAATGTGATTTTTTTTTTTTTAGAGAGTTTCGATGGAGGTAGAGAGCTTGGCTCTGATACCAAGTTCGAATTAGAGAAAAGAAGATTAGTTTTGATTAATTAGCCCTAATTAGGCTATATAAGAATTACATAAGATAACTAAAGAAATGAAAAGACTAAAATAACCCTACAGACTTATTTAACAACATCCATTACAACTTTCTTTGTCAATCTTTGCTGCCTCAGTAGCAGTTCAACTCTTGCTCTTATTCGAGGATGCCTAAATAAAGGAACATCTTCAAAATTAAGAGAATAAAACCAATGTTTGATGCTCCAAGTAAAGCTCTTTGTACAAAAGGATGTAGACAGAACTAAACAAATTATAGAACTTACTCAGAAGACCAAAAATGGCCAAGAATAACAGCAATCAACTGAAGGGTCAGTGTGAAGAAAGTTGGATCAAAAAAACAAACATAAACATTGAAAGAGTACAAAAATTGTCACTGGAGAAGAAAAAATACCGAGCATAATTGAAATAAAATCTCAAATAAAAAATTTCTCGACAAGATAGTTCACTGGATATACAAAAATGCAGTCTCAAATTAAAAATGCAACACTTTATATACATTAAATCTCATAGAACATGTTGTGGCATTCTATCAGAAAAAAACTAAAAATTACACTGACCTCAAATGACAGTTTTCTAGATAACAAATGATATATCCTAGTTTTCTTCTTTTTTTCCCCCATATTTGTTACTGAAGAAAAGAATGTCACCACAAGAGGCTGCTAACCTGAAGAATGTATAACCCAGATTCTAGCTTTCAGTTATAGCGCTCCTCTTCATCCATCTGTGCATGCACAACAAGATAAACTATTTACCATGCTTCCAATCGGACGAGTTTTGTCCATTAGCTACTCCTTTTTTATGTATAAAGTATATATATGGTTTAGGTCTTAATCATTTGGTAGAAGAAGAAGCATACAAATGCTTTTCAAAATCCAAATCTTTAGGTAAAAGGATTTATACCTAAACATCTACATATTTTGGTAAAGAATTTGGACCTAAAAATCTACATAAGATAAGCAACATAAGTCCTTCAAAGAAAAAAAATAAAGCCGTTCCAACAATATTTGCTTTTTCATAAAAGAACGAAGCAATGCAAGACCTCCTATAAAGAGAAAAGTTCCCTTGTCAGGTGATAAAGCATGAAATCCGAAGAGAAGAATAAGAAGTATTGTCATCTTCAATAGCACTTGGACATTTACACTCTCTAGAGAAGAACAATCTTCTCTAAAGACAAAACATCATTCTCAACTGATCAAGAAGAAAAGTCACACCAAACTTCTTAAAATAAGCAATACTATCGCATCTCTAAAAAGATTATGGCCTCTTTTTCAATCGATAAACATCTGCACGAAAAAAAATGTGAGCTCAAACTAGTTAATTTGGTTTGGGTTTGGAAACATGAGCTTAAACTTAAAAAAGAAACGAACAAAAAATCTTATTTGAAGAAAGATAACTCATAGGATTTCAACTCAAAGGTAGCTCTGTGAATTCCTCTTTTAAAATAATTTACATTGTCTGTGTTGAGGTCAAGAAAAATACCCCAACGAGTGTTTCGTAATGGATGCAACTCTCATCTTGATTAAAATAAAACCAACATGTCTCAAAACAGATGCAAATATGTTCTAGATCAAATAAAAAGCCTACAACAAGACTTCCTGGAGTCATCTGAGATAGCTCAGACAAGTCATCTTGGTGTCAGAGGCATCCAAGAAAGATTTCCAATGTGCCTTGTCCATCTCAGACTCTCAATGACTATCTGAGATATGAGACATTAAGACCGAGATTTTGAAAATAACAGCCAAGTCGACAAATTTTTGTAAGCGTCCCCTGTATTTTATCATCTTATTCTTCCCATGCTTTCAATTCATACCAAAATTCCATTTCTATTCCTTTTTTTAACCTATAAGCTCCCAAGAAGGGATTATGCTCTACAAGATGAAGAGGTGTAGATCATGAAAAATAATTCAAATTTCTAACCAAGCAAGAAGAAAACAAAATCTTACCTTTGCTTCGCTAAACAATGTATCAGGACTACAATTCAAAATCTGTGTTGGTTCATAAGAACTAGTCAAAACGTATGGGAATCCAACTGAGCCATGTGTTGCATCAATGAAAAGGAAGAAAGCATAAGCAAAGATGCAAAATAGAGTCATAGTAACCAAAACCCAAAAGAACCCGTGTATAGCCAACAAGTCAGGTACCTTGGTGATGATCTTAAGAACAATGTTGAATGAGACATTAAAGCATAGATAGATACTAGAAAGCCCAATAAAAAATATTTTTATACCAATGTAGACCAGTAAATCAATCTCCAAAACCAAGAAATATTAATCTAAAACAACATAAATAAGTTTAAATATTATTCTAAAATCATATAGATTTGAGCACACATTTAAAGATTTTCTGGCATATAATGGACAATAGATTGAAGAAACTTATACTAAGACAGTGAAAAGCAATGGAGAGAAAAGTTATTAGATTGATTAGCCCTAATTAGGCTATATAAGTATTACATAAGATAACTAAAGAAGTAAAAGACTAAAATAACCCTACAGACTTGTTTAACACTCCCCCTCAAGTTAGTGCGTGGATATCAATAATGCCCAACTTGGACAAGACATCTTCAAAGGAGGTTTTACTAACACCTTTAGTAAGAGCATCAACAAGTTGTTGAGAGGTAGGGACAAAGGGAGTACAAATCTGTCCAGAAACTATCTTTTCTCTAATGAAATGACGATCAACTTCTATGAGCTTCGTTCTGTCATGCTGAACCGGATTTGCAGCTATGTTAATAGCTGATTTATTATTGCAATATAGTAAGAAGGGGACCGGCACAGGAAGATATAAATCAGCTAGTAACATTTTAAGCTACAACAACTCGCATACTCCAAGTGCCATGGCTTTATATTCTGACTCAGCACTTGACCGAGAAACCACATCCTGCTTCTTACTACGCCAAGTTATCAAGTTACCACCAACTTTAGTACAATACCCAGAAGTAGACCGTCTATCAATCACTGAACCAACATAATCTGCATCTGTCCATACCTCAATGCGAAGATGACCATGATTGTTAAATAAAATACCTCGACCTGGACATCCCTTAAGGTATCTAAGAATACGATAAATAGCAGCAAGATGAAATGTTCGAGATGAGTGCATAAACTGACTTACAATACTAACAGCATAGGCAATGTCAGGGCATGTCATAGACAAGTAGATCAATTTTCCCACAAGACGCTGATATTGGCCAATATCTGACACACACTGCCCCTCAGAATCAGCCAACCTGTGATTCTGCTCAATAGGAGTATCAGCTGGACGAGATCCAAACTGACCAGAGGCACTGAGTAAGTCAAGAACATACTTACGCTGAGAAATAAATATACCAGACTGGGACCGGGCAACCTCAATACCCAGAAAATAACGAAGATGTCCAAGGTCCTTAATATCAAATTGACGTCCTAAGTAAGTTTTGACCTCGGTAAGGCCATCAGCATCATCTCCAGTAAGAACAATATCATCCACATACACAATCAAAGCAATAGTTTTGCCTCGGGAGTGACGCAAGAATAAGGTGTGATCAGCAGAACTCTGATGGAAAATCAAACTGATGCATGGCCTAAGTAAAGCGCTCAGACCAAGCACGAGGAGACTGCTTCAGACCATAAAGAGACCGACGAAGACGACAAACATGTGCAGGAGAAACAGAAGGAAGAAACCCAGGAGGTTGGACCATATAGACTTCTTCCTGAAGATCACCATTGTGAAAAGCATTCTTGACATCTAACTGAAAAAGAGGCCATCCTCGGATAGCAGCAACAGAAAGGAGAACGCGAATTGTGGTCATCTTGGCAACCGAAGCAAAAGTTTCATGATAATCAATCCCAT
This sequence comes from Akebia trifoliata, assembly GCF_017979445.1. NCBI lineage: Eukaryota > Viridiplantae > Streptophyta > Magnoliopsida > Ranunculales > Lardizabalaceae > Akebia > Akebia trifoliata. Next base: position 2,567 of record NW_028237579.1, on the reverse strand, counting down.
AAGTCTGAGCATAACCTTTGGCCACCAGACGAGCCTTATAACGAGCAATGGAACCATCCGGATTATGTTTAAGCGTGAATACCCAGCGATAACCCACAGCTTTTCTTCCAAACGGAAGAGGCAAAATTTCTCAAGTTTAAGTCTTTTCAAGAGCAGTCAACTCATCAATCATAGCTGCACGCCACTCAGAATGAGCAATAGCATCTGCAACAGTAGTAGGAAGAGAAACAGCGGAAACAGAAGCAAGAAAACTCCGATAGGAGGGTGATAGTACAGAGTCAAATATATAGTTTGAAATGGGATAAGTACAAGTGCGCTTACCCTTACGAGTGGCAATAGGACGATCATCACAGGGAACAGACGGAGGCGGAGCTGGAGGCGAGGAGGCGAGCTGGTCGGACATAGAAGTGATGGTAGTATCACGTGGACGTCGAGAGTAAACCTGCAATGGAGGAGAGGACGAACTGACGGGGGGTGGAGAGGAAGGAACAGGCATGGAAAGGGAAAATAAAGAAGGAAAATGATCATCAGGTGAATCTAGAGGAAACCATTCAGATTGAATGCCAACGGACCCATTATAGTAAGGAGTATGCTAAAAAAAAAAACATCTCGAGAAATGAAACGGCGTCGAGAAGGAGGATGGTAACAACGATATCATTTCTGGAATAACCCAGAAAGATACATTTGACGGTCTTAGGGTCAAGTTTAGAATGATTTTGGTCAAGAATTTGAACAAAACAGACACACCCAAAAACACGCGGAGGAAGTGGAAACAAGGGACAATCTGGAGAGAGCTTAGAGAGGGGTGAGACAAACTGAAGAACACTAGAGGGGGTTCGATTAATAAGGTAAACAGCAGTAAGAACTGCATCAGCCCAATAGGATTGGGGCACGTTCATGCCAATCGAAATGGCACGAGCTAACTCTAGAATATGACGATTTTTTTTTCTGATCGATCGTTCTGCTGAGGGGTCTTAACATTAGACATTTGATACTCAATGCCAGACTCTAAACAAAGTTTCAAGACCTCACTATAGGTGTACTCAGCACCATGATCAGAATGGAAGGTCTTGATGGTACGACCAAATTGAGTTTGAACCATAGCAAGAAATTACTTGAAGATTCCATAAACCTCACTCTTGTGTTTCATATGATAAACCCAAGTGGTACGATTGTGATCATCAATGAACAAGATAAAATAGCGAAAACCAAGAGTGGATGTGACAGGGGAAGGACTCCACACATCATAATGAATTAAGTCAAACATAGCAGGTGTAGTAGGATTCATATTAATAGGATAAGAAGAACGCACATGTTTAGCTAATTGACAAGTTTCACAAGAAAAATCAAGCACATTGTTATTATTAAATAAATTAGGGAACATGTGTTTCAAATATCCAAAAGAAATATGGCCTAAGCGTAAATGCCAACTCATTACAAGAGCCTTATTAGATTGACTACTAATACTACTAAGCTGAAGAGTAGAATGGGTGTTAGGGGAACCGGGAACATCCACGAGATACAATCCATTCACTTCACGTCCAGTGTCAATCGTCCTCTTCAACTCCAGATCCTAAAAGACACAATGAGAAGAATAAAAGGTTACACTGCAGTTCAAATTTTTGGTAAGACTATTAATGGATACCAGGTTAGTAATAAGTTGAGGAACATGTAGTGTGTTAGTTTAGGATAAAAATGATGTAACAGGTAAAAAACCTTAACCAGCTATGGAAGACAAAGAACCATCAGCCAGGCGAACCTTGCGATAACTAGAGCAAACACTATAGGTTTGAAATAGGGAGGACATACTGGTCATGTTATCTGAGGCACCAGAATCAATAATCCATGGTGAGGAAGTGGTGGAAACACTGTGTGCAGATGCAAAGGTACCTGAGTGAGCAAAGGTAAAAATTGGCTGAGATGAAGTCTCTATCTGATTGAAGAATTTTCTGAAATTGTCAAGCTCGGCTTGGGATAGAGATACCGAGTCTGATGAGGATGTACTAACTGAAAGTGGTGCTGAATCAGTAGTCGACTGAGAAACTATATGAGCTGAAGATCGTTGAGACTGTTTACGTTGCTGATTAGGATGACCATGAAGTGCATAACATCGAGCCTTCACATGACCCAACTTTCCATAATGATCACACTTATGTCATTGACGGGTAGGCATAAACCCACTGGGGGGTTGTATAGAAGATAGGCGAGTAAGCATAGCAGAATGATCCCCTGAAGAATGAGGTAGGACAGCTGCACGACGACTCTCATCCGCTAAAACATATGAATAAACAGTCTGTAGCGACGGAAAATGATCCATACCCAATAAATGAACTTGTGCATACTCAAATTCGTCCCGTAGACCCGCTAGAAACTGAAAAACCCGATTCTTATCCTGAATTGACGAATATAATGTCTCATCAATCCTTCCAAGCATAGGATGAGAAATAGAAAGTCAGCTCTTCCCATCGAATACGTAGCTGTGAGATATAAGTGGTAACTGAAGAGTCTCCTTGGGAAAGACGAGAAATCTCACGCTCCAAATTGAAGATCCTGACATTGTTCTGACG
>NW_028237578.1:0-16001 GCF_017979445.1 Akebia trifoliata | reverse complement strand
ATCCCATGATAATTACCGGACCTAATAAACATTTTGCATTTCCCTTTTTGTAAGTAAGATAGTAACACTTGGTCTTCTGTACCCACAAGTGGCCAAACGAAAAAAGTACAAACATCCTGAGAAGCCTACATACTTTCTCCGATCATCTTCATCAGCTATGAGCAACTCAGATGAACCACAACCTGCTACAAATGAACTGGCCGAAGCCAATGCAATGATAGCAAAGCTGTTAGAACAACAAACGAAAGGCAGGAACAAATCTTGGCGGCTGTCTTGAGTAGCACCAATTTTCTGCAAGCACAGGCAACTCAGCATCAAGCATCCGGGTCAAACCCCGAACCCCCTGAGCAAATACGACCAGACCAACAAACCACCCCACCTCCTACTGTGCCAATATATCAGGGTCCTCCGCTCTATATACCACAGAACCACCCACCTCCGTGATGATCCCAGATGACGAGTGTGACTTTAAGGCTCCTGAAGCTAAGAGTGCTACCGACGACAAAATGGCCCGACAGATTGAATCTCTCCAGGAGGAAATGCGGCGGATGAAAGGCACAAATACTCTGGGAGGAACAAGATTCAGGGACCTATGCTTCTATCCCAACGCACAGCTTCCAACTAAGTTTAAATGCCCGGAATTTGAGAAATATAATGGTGTTGGGTGTCCCCTGTCACACCTCAAATTGTATTGTAGGTCAATGTGCCAATATGGCGAGGATGACAGACTGCTAGTACAACTTTTTCAAAGAAGCTTAACAGGACCGGCTCTCAAGTGGTTCTCAGGATTGGACCATACACTCATCAAGAGTTGGCAGGACTTGGCTGAAATGTTCTGGCACAATTACCGGTTCAATACAGACGTGGGTCTGGATCGCAATGATATGGCTAAGATGACGAGAAAGCACAAAGAAACAGTGAAAGAGTATGCCCAAAGATGGCGAGAGTCCGCCTCACAAGTGCGGCCTGCGATGACTGAACAGGAGATGAACATTACGTTTATCTCGACACTGGGGCATGCCTTTTACACTCATTTGGTTGGACACACTACAGGCACCTTCTAAAACTTAGTTCAAGTAGCAGACCGGATCGAGGACGGGATCCGAACTGGTCTAATATTTGACTTTACAGCCTTGAGTGCAGCAGCAGGGACCTCGGCACAAAAGAAATCAGTGCATTTTGTCAAAAAGAAATAGGAAACCCAGGTCAATAATGTACAACCTAGCCAACCTCTCATCATTCAAGCACCAGCTCAGCGGCCACAGGCACCTCAAGCCCCTTGGGCGCCAGTACCTCAAGCTGCTTGGGCTTCAGCACTGCAGAATCCCTTCCGGATGGTTCCTCCACAAGCCATGCCAGCACAATCAGTACAGCAGTATGGGCAGAATCAACAAGCCAGACCGAACAGGGTTAATAGAGTGTTCACCAGGCTACCCATGACATTATCTGAGTTACTGCCAATCTTGCTCAAGGGTGAGTATCTGGCGAAACGTCCGCCAAATCCTGAGGCTGCTAAAGGGCCAGGGTACAACCCCAACTTGTTTTGTGAATTTCATATGGGTGCACCTGGACATTCCACAGACCAATGCTGGCAGCTCAAACATCAGGTGCAGATCTAATTGATAAGAAGGCTCTTATCCTGGATGGACCTCCCAACCCACCCCAACAACAGAGCATCAATCAAAACCCCCTACCTACTCATAACGGGGAGGGGAGTGGGCACAGGGTAAATGTCATCTGCGAAGAATTTGACTTCAATCCTTCAGATCTAATAGTACCCGTCGGAACGAGAATCAGGGTCCACTTAACCCAAAAATCAAAGATGTCAATGATTAACACAGTCAACCACTATGCAACAAATCCATCACAAAATTCACAGCTACCTCTCAGAATGGCCAACCTCACCATCCATCCCCCTCATCAAGATACTACCACTCGACCACCTTTAGTCATACCTTACGGATCACCCCACCATCAAAATACGACCCGGCCTCCCCTTGTTATACCCTACACGCCACCATGTCCACAAGGATCAACTTGACCCCCCCTCCACATACCATACACTTCATCTCCACGTCCACCACTCGTCATCCCATACACTACATCCAAATCACCACCACCTCCTCTCATTCTCAATATGAAATCCGATCCACCCCCCATGACCATACACTCACCCAAACCATTCCCCTATAACTCTATTCAGGCAGTTCCCTGGAGTTACGAGACAACCATCACCACAACCGCCAAGGTTGAAACCATGAAGAAGGCATTGGTGGCCGATATCGGTAATATGACAAAGGCAGGGAGATGCAAAAAAATATCAACAAAGGGGGCAAGCATCAAGGAAAAGACCGAAGAAACGACGCAAGGGATAATCGATGAGGAAAGAGAAAGGAAAAAAAGAAATGGCAAGATGGACGAGAATGACCAGAAGAAAGAGGAGGTGAAAGTGGCAGATAAAGAAGCTGAAGAAAAAGTGACAGACAAAGAAGTCACAGACTTTATTAAGCTCATCCTCAAGAGAGAGCATAACATAATAGACAGATTGAACAAGCAGCCAGACCAAGTCAGCATCCTATGACTAATGCAAAAATCGGAAGAGCATCAAAAGGCATTGTTAAAAATCCTAGGGGGATCACATGTACCTTCGACCACGACACCAGCGCAGTTAGAGCAAACAGTTGGCCAAATCATGGCCCCCAATCCTATTATTTTCACAGAAAATGAGTTTACACCTGAAGGAACGGGGCACGTCGAGCCACTAAACATTATGGTCATATGCAAGGGCATGATGGTTGCCAGGGTGCTAATTGACAACGGATCAGCGCTTAATGTTTGTCCACTTGAGACCTTCCGAAAGCTGAATGCCGATTGGTCGTATGTGAAACCCAACAACAAGGTTGTTCGAGGGTTCGATAGTTCGAGAAGGGACTCGCTGGGCGAAATAAACCTACCAATCACAATAGGACCTTGCACCTTTGAAGTAACGTTTGAAGTCATGGAAATACCAACGACCTTCAACTTGTTACTGGGCAGACCTTGGATCCATACTGCCGGGGCTGTGCCTTCCTCGTTGCACCAAAGAGTCAAATTTATCATGGGGCAAAGGATGATATCAGTATTGGCAGAGAACCTTATTCCAGCTGGGAGAGCCCCAGATGTGCCATTCATTGATATAAAGATGACGAAGGACAAGGCACTCTACCATTCGTACCAATTCGCGGCTGTTAATCACATCGAGAAGGGGACGGAGAAGGTAAGGGCGAAGCTATCGAGAGCAAACCTTATGATTGGCCGGATTATGAAAAAGGGAGGCTACCGACCCAAGCGAGGGTTGGGACCAGGGGGAAGAGGAAGAGCTACACCAGTTGAAGCAGTGAAGCATACTCCTTATTTTGGTCTAGGCTTTAGACCTACGAAAAGGGATATTGCAGAAATGAATGATAAGAAGAAAGAGCTTCGACTAGCAAGAAAGCAGAATCGTGAGCCGAACATCTGGAATCTAGGTCAAGTCCCTCACATCAGCGTTAACTTCCCGAAATCCCATATCAGACCGGATGGTTTATCAGAACCGTCATTGGCAAAAAGGCCCAAAAAGGTAAATATCGTACCACTACATAAAGACCCAATCGTCGAGTCCCAACCATCCTTCGTAGAAGGCATTGACGTTTTGTTCAATGGGGATTCCGAGGAAAGTCCATCGAAGACCGCTCCAAAATCCATCAAAATGGAAATCACTACTGGCCAGGGGAACAAATCACCCTTCCCAAAGGGCATTGACTGGGCATCAGTCGTCATCCTACCGAGTTTAAGAGGGACTATGCCCCAACCTGACAACAACAACAATCAATCGGAGATCATGGTTATCTCCGAACCACCGACCAAATCACCCAACACATCACTTTCACATTTCATCCATCCCCTCAGAGAAGGGGAAACACTGAACAACTGGGAAGAATTCCCATTAACACTTGAGGCTGTCGAGGCCTCAAAAAAATGCCGTTAGGCAACATCAGTTTGCCCGAGGACCATAACGAGCCCTCGTCCTCAGGTAAAGACGGTTTTGAGGGCTCCCTATCTTTACTAATGCATGACTGCTCTTTTTATTTCAGATGTCCGGAAAATAGCACTCAAAAATCAAAAAAATCAAAAAGTCTTCAAAAACCAAAAAAATCAAAATGTCTGCAAAATAAAAAAATCAAAAAGCTTTCAAAATCTCAAAAAATAGATATATTTCAAAAACCAAAAAAAGAGTTTTATCAGAATTTAAGATTTATCTCAATCGATTGGACCTTTGGACAGAACAGAATATGAAAAGGACGAGTATGACTTCGATCTTGAACTCGACTTCGATCTCATGGGAATTGAAGAAGAGTCTGAGGACGAAGTGGAATCCCCTCCTAAAGAAATCAAGGATCTGTTAGAACGACATGAAAAAGGTGTTCAGCCAAACATTGAGGATACAGACTCAGTTAACCTCGGCACTAAAGATGACCCACGTGTTGTAAAAATCGGAGCCTTGTTAACCCCTCAACAGAAAGAAGAAATGATTGAATTATTGCGTAACTATCAAGACATCTTCGCCTGGTCCTACAAAGATATGCCCGGTTTGGACACGGATCTTGTTGTTCATAAGTTGCCAATCGCACCTAGGAGCAAGCCGATCAAGCAGAAGTTGAGAAGGCTCAAGCCAGAGTGGACACTCAAAGTCAAAGACGAAGTAATGAAACAGTTTCAAGCAGGATTTCTCGCAGTCTCCACGTACCCCGAATGGCTAGCCAATATCATTCCGGTACCAAAGAAGGACGGGAAAGTAAGAATGTGTATCGACTATCGGGATTTGAACAAAGCCAGTCCTAAGGATGATTTTCCATTACCTCACATCGACACTCTAGTCGATAGCACAGCATGGCATGGTATGTTCTCATTTATGGATGGGTTCTCCGGGTACAATCAGATAAAAATGGCAGAAGAAGACCAAGAGAAGACAGCATTCATTACACCCTGGGGCACTTTTCATTACAAAGTCATGCCGTTTGGGCTTAAAAACGCAGGGGCAACTTATCAACGTGCAATGACGGCTTTATTCCACAACATGATCCACAAAGAAATGGAAGTCAACGTAGACGATATGATCGCTAAATCGGGCATAGAAGAAGACCATCTGGTAAATTTGAAAAAGTTGTTCGACAGGCTAAGAAAATACAGCTTAAGGCTCAATCCAGCAAAATGTGTATTCGGAGCAACATCAGGCAAACTGCTAGGCTTCATCGTCAGTAGAAGAGGCATCGAGATAGATCCAGCAAAGACCAAGTACATCCTCGAAATGAAAGCACCGGTATCAGAAAAAGACGTCCGAGCATTTCTGGGTAGAATACAGTATATCAACAGATTCATTGCGCAACTCACGCCTATTTGCGAACCGGTATTTAAGCTACTTAGGAAAGATATGCCGAAAGCATGGAACGAAGACTGTCAAGAAGCCTTCGACAAGATAAAGAAATATTTGCTCAATCCACCAGTCTTGGTTCCTCCTACGCCAGGGTGACTTTTACTGATGTACATCTCGGTGCAAGAAACGTCTATGGGCTGTGTACTGGGGCAACATGATGAGTCAAGCAGAAAAGAACAAGCCATTTACTATCTCAGCAAAAAGTTCACTGATTATGAGGCAAAGTATTCGGCACTCGAGAAGACTTGCTGCGCATTGGTCTGGGCATCTCAACGACTACGCCATTACCTCCTCAGTTACTCGACCATGCTCATTGCTCGAATGGATCCGCTCAAGTATCTCTTCGAGAAACTAGCACTAACAGGTCGTACTGCAAAATGGCAATTACTATTATCTGAGTTCGACATCACCTATGTCACTCAAAAGGCCATCAAGGGGCAAGCCATCGCCGATCACTTAGCCGAGCATCCATTGCCTGATTACGAACCATTGAAGACAAACTTTCCTGACGAAGCCATATTGCTCACTGAGATTGAGGACGATGATGAAGAACCAGGTTGGAAAATGTATTTCGACGGAGCAACAAATCAAAAAGGAAACGGAATAGGGGCAGTCTTGATCAAACCAGATGGGTCTCACGTGCCAATTGCAATCAGACTGAAGTTCCAATGTTCCAACAACGAGGCTGAATACGAAGCATGCATAGCAGGGTTGAAAGCAGCATTAGATCTTGAGGTAGATGAGATCGATGTTTTCGGAGACTCGAGCCTAGTAGTCTATCAGACAACTGGAGAATGGAAGACCCGAGAACAAAGATTGATCCCTTACCATGAGTATCTCGAAGAGCTAAGCTCATGCTTCGATAGGATTTCATTCACATATATGCCGAGAGCTAAAAATCAATTTGCTGATGCACTAGCAACACTCGCTTCCATGATCAGTATTTCAGAGGACATAGTCATTGACCCTATTGAGATTGGACTTCAAGACGAGCCAGCTTACTGCCTACCCGTCGAAGTTGAAGAATCTGAAGAAAAGCCTTGGTACTCAGACATCAAAGCCTATCTCGAAGACCGAACTCTCCTATCAGACGCAACGTCTAATGATCGAAGGACTATTCAGAAGCTAGCAGGCCAATTCTTCCTAAGAAATGGCATTCTATACAAGAAATCACACCATGAAGTCTTACTCCGCTGTGTGGTAGAAATAGAAGCAAAACGACTAATCGAAACCGTACATGGTGGAGTCTGCGGACCTCACATGAATGGTCACATGCTCGCCAAGAAGATCATGAGAATGGGATATTACTGGACTACCATGGAAAGTGATTGCTATCAACACGTCCATAAATGCCATATCTGCCAGATTTATACCAATAAGATCAACGCGCCACCTTCAGAGTTGCACAATATGACTACTCCTTGGCCCTTCTCACTCTGGGGCATGGACGTTATTGGACAGATTTCGCCAAAAGCTTCAAATGGGCACCGCTTCATCCTGGTCGCTATCGATTATTTTACAAAATGAGTAGAAGCGGCTTCTTACGCAAATGTCACCAAGAGCACTGTTCTGAAGTTTGTTAAGAACAATATCATCTGCAGATATGGGCTTCCCAGCGGGTTAGTGACAGACAACGCCAAGAACTTCAAAAATAGAGATATGATCAAGATGTGCGAGGACTTCCAGATCACTCATCACAACTCTGTACCTTATAGGCCCAAAATGAACGGAGCAGTTGAAGCGCCAACAAGAATATCAAAAGAATCATCGAGAAAATGGCAGTCACCTACAAAGATTGGCACGACATGTTGCCTTTTGCCCTTCATGCTTACCGGACTTCATTTCAAACCTCAACTGGGACAACTTCGTATTCATTAGTATATGGAATGGAAGCAGTCTTACCCGTCGAGGTTGAGATTCCCTCCCTCCGGATCTTAAAAGAAGCAGAGTTGGAGGAAACATAATGGGTTCAAGCTCGATTTGATCAACTAAATCTAATTGAAGAGAAGCGCCTTGCAGCTATTTGCCACGGACAGATCTATTAGAGACGAATAGCTCGAGCCTACAACAAGAAAGTCAAACCCCGAAATTTCTCACCAGGAGATCTTGTCTTGAAAAAGATTTTACCGATACAAGAAGATGCTAGGGGGAAATTCAGACCAAACTACGAGGGACCATTCATTGTGCAGAAGGTGATGACGGGAGGAGCTTTGATCCTTACAGAAATGGACGGACAAGTCTTCCCTCAGCCAATCAATGCTGACACCGTTAAGAAGTACTACGCTTGAGATCTGACCCTGAGATGACGAAAGGCCATCTTTGCTATCCCAAACAAACTATCTAACCCTAGTCAACCCCTTTGAGCCATCACATTCATTTCTTAACCCAAGACTGGGGCAAGTCCATACTTCAAAAAAAAAAAAAAATACAAAAAAAAAAAAATACAAAAACAAAAAAAGAGAAGAAAGTCAAAAGTCAAAGCATTAGTTAGTCCTGGCCCGCATGAGGATAAACTGTGAACGGCTAAAATACAAAAAAATCAAAAAAATTCAAAAACTCGGACATTTGATCTGAGCTCGACCCAAATCTCCAGTCTAAACAAGTTCGAGAGACGCTGGGAGGAGACATAGATCACCTTTTCGAAACAAAAATAGACGAACCCCATGTCTAGCCCACTTTAGATAAACTCAGACCTTAACCTCTTTTGTACCTTTCCATTACACTTAGCCTTAGCCAACATTTCGTCCCACCAAAAGTCCTTTCAGATCAGGGAATGTTCTAAGGTATCATAATGACGGTGGCAGCACCAATGATCTTGCGACTTGGTCCGGACCCCAAAGTCTTGCTAGTCGTTGGAAGATTCGAGAGGGGAGTCCAGGTCGGATATTCGAAAAAAAAGAGTACTCGAAGTGTAGAGTAATTGATCTCGCGGCTCAACTTGAGTTGCCGAGCCACGAATAGTCGTCAGCAAACTCGAGAAGGGAATCTAGATCTGTTACTCAAGAAAGAGTACCACTACAAGAGTAGAGTCGCCGATCTCGCAGCTCAACTTGAGTCACCAAGCCACAAAGACACAGAGGCTCCAAACAAGATTTGCAATGTAAAAATCCAAAAAAATACAAGCATAGTCTGAAAGGGCATAGTGAAAACCCGAAAGAGCGCTATGAGTAAAAGAATCAGACTATGGCAAGATCAAAAACCACCTGCACGATGAAAACCCAAAAAGGCATCGATGCGCAAAAATGTGGAAACCGGGTCTAGTGAAAACCGTAACTGGCACCAGGGGCAATAAGGGAATCATAAAATTAAAAAAAAAAATAAAAAAATCAAAATGGTATTCTTGCAAAAGCAAAAATCAATTGCTTAAAGACTCGTTTGAAAATACCTAAGTCAAAGTTTTTTTCTCAAATCATCACAAATCCGAGACCTCACACGAGCTCCGCGCCACGAGGTCGAGGAAATTAACTAGCGCCCTGTCAGACCCCGTGCTTGGGTAGCCATCTCTCAACCATCAAATCAAATCGGTGTTTTCAAAAACTTGTCTAAGCAAAATCCTTGGACCCGCAAAAATCAGGGTTTCGTCTATTCTTTGCAGTTCTTTGCACGCAACTCCTGCAAAGAGGGGCAGCTGTAGACACCCTAATTTGAGCGGGCCCTCGACGCAAAATACCCCAAAAAAACCAAAAAAATTGGGATGGGCCCCAAAGCCCAAATCTACATTAATAAATGTTCGAGGCCATTTACGTGGCCCATGGACTCGCACACACTCACCACCCTCCTACATTCCTAAATCCAACCCTATACTATTCTACCAAGCCCAATCACTCTTCTTAAAACCCAAGTCCCTCCTCCACTATTCAATCCCCTATCTAAGCCCAAAACCCTACCCAATCTACTACTAAAGCCCAAAGCCCAATCCACTACCAAATCCAATCCAACCCATCATCATCACATCAAACCAATCACCAAGAGATGACACATGTCATCATCTCCTTCCACCTCCCTCATCTAATCAACTCAACCCATAACCCTACCCTAACCTAACCTATTCCCCATCCTCTCATCATCAACCACCAATACCACAACCCATACCCTACACACCCTAACCTATTACCCATCCTCTCATCATCAACCACCAACATCACAACCCATACCCTACATACTCTAACACTATCAACCACCCACATCACAACCCATATCTCCCACACCTCAACCATCACTTTCCCTTAAAACACTCCCATAAAATCACCTCAACCCATACCTCCAATATTCTTCTCTCTAATCATCCAACCACCATCACCAATCAACTAATCTCTTCATCCCAACATTTGCCACATGTCATCATCCCTTCAATCCTCTCAAAATCAAACCAATCACTACTTATCTCTCCAAATCAAACACCATACATCTTCAACCATCTCAACACTCCTTCTCCAAACAACTCCCTTACACCACCATTCCTCCCATCAACCATTACTCATCTCACCCCACCAAACACTCTACCCAAATGGATTTGGGTAAGATCCAAACCATTTAGGTTAAAACACAACCCATTTCCCTCATTACAAAACTACCCTTATTTTTCCCTCAAATTTCATACCCCTCTCCTCTCAAACCCATGCCATTATCCATTATTCTCTTCATTCACCCCATTATACCCTCAAAATACCTCTCCAACCTCTATAAAAATCCCTTCATTCTCCCCTCACCACAACTAATGAAAATTTAAAAAATAATCCTCCAAAAAAACTACAACTCTCTACTCTACTCTACTCTCAACACCTCACTCTCAACTCAACTCAATCTTCTACAACCTCAAGCAAGTCCAAGTCAACTCAAGGGAAGACCTATTTGAAGATCAACTCAAGGACAAGGTGGGTTCAACAAAAAGGAACACCCCTTCCACATCCCCTCTTCTATTCTCCCTTTTCCCACACATTTGCACACACCACCATGGGTTAAATCACCAATGGGCCCCTTCTACATAAGGGTGCCCTTAATGATTGAAGCCAACATTGAAAGTCCCTCATGCTTGAGGGCACACATCGAATTTTTTCGATTTTATTTTATTTTATTTTAAGAAAATCGAATCCGAGGTTACCACCTATGGTGGGTGGAGTAGGGTGCCTAACACCTTCCCTACTCCACAAATGGACCCCCTTACCTTGAATTAAAGGTTGGGCCACGTGCATTATCCAACGAGAGTCATCAAACATACAAAAAGTATGATTTTTCAAAAATGTGACATCGGGTGACCATTCACACCCTTTTACCAATTTGAATGGTGGCGACTCCAAAACACCCCAAAGTGGACGGATTTTCGAAAATATTAAAAATCTCGTGTCCACAGGAGGCATCAAGTGGTATTCAATGAGACCTTAGTATGAGCCTCGTCATCCATTTCCACATAGATCTTGTTAGGTAGTTCATTTGCAGTATTTATTTCCACACAGACTCTAGCATAAGACAACCTCAAGAGACCTTTAGTAGCACTATCCATAAACAAGGGTTTTCCTATCATGCTAGTTATGTAGCCTAGAGTGTTAGGGTGCCCGAACTGGTTAGGGAGGTTATGGAGCTTGATCCAAATAGGGATGGCTATTGTTTCTAGTTTTTCTAACTCTATTTTGTTCATCCATTCCTTTAAGACCATGAGTCTTCCTACAATAAACCATGGCCCCCCTTGAAGGGCTCTCTACCTGTCATTTTCATCCCCAAGCTTAAAAAAGTATAACTAATCTTCTTTTGAGTAGGTTTTTAAGCTTCCTCTCGGTTTCCAAAGTTTGTTGATTGCATTCTTCACAACTACATAAGAGAACTTGTGTCCCAAAAAATAGTCTACTAAGCTGCCCTTTCATTCTTCCTCTCCTACCTTAAGCATTTCTTTAGGGTATGAGATGAGATTTTTGTTACTATCTAGCAATTGGCGGTGGAAGGTAAGTTCACCATGTCTTCTAGATGAGGTTTGGTTTTTGCTCCCAATAACCTTGCCCAAGACAAAAACTTGATATTGGTCTTAGGAATGGGCCTCTCTATGGAAGGTATTACTGTGGCTTCCTAGGTCCAAGTTACCTGACTATGGGATTGAGCTACTGCAGTGGCCCCCACCCTGGTTATTATTCCCACCTCGTAGCCCCTTCTCAAAATACGGGTTGATTGGATGTCTTTCCTTCCTACAGTGGTCTCATGTAGCGGAGCTTCTATGGAGTTGTTGGGCACATGGTGATGTCCCTCCAAGTCAGATGTGTTCCCTCCTGTTTCAGGCATTTCGTCGAACAACTTCTAGCCATGATCTCTCGTCAAAAGTGGTCCCCATAGGTGGGTGACAGAAGGTTTCTTCTTTCCAAAATGTCCAGAGGGCTTCCAAGAGAATGGAATGGGCAAACCCTCCTCTACCACATCCTCTATTTACCCTAGCCCCACTAGTGCCCTTGACCGACCTCCTCCTCCTCTTGGCTTCAGATTTACTCCTTCCCAGGTGTTCCAGTGTTGTCCATTGTATGCTATTTCATTATTTTCCTCAGTGCCTACCAATTCAATATCGTAGTCTTCTCTTAACTAATTATGTTTAGTTTGTGCTGGTCTGATCCCTTCTCCCAACATCTTAGGATTAGTTAATGCCATTACACCATCTCAAAAGGAGACATTATCTTCCACTACACATTACTATTGCTGTTAGTATATTCGAATTTCATCAACACTAGTATCATAGTTATTTATTTTACAATGTCACGCAATGATTTGCTAGAACTAAGATTTGTGATTTTGAAAGTTATGTGCTAACCTGATGAACCAATGGCATGACACCAAGTGTATTAACTGAGCTAAATTGATTGGTCACTAAGAGAAAATTCCGAGAGAAAATTTGAGAGCAATTTAAGTATTTTGTTTTTAATAACGTTTCAGTACACATGGCATTGTGCCATTGGTTCATCAGCTTAGCACATAACTTTATAAAAACAGCAAATCTCTGTTCGATTTACTATAATCAAGAAAGATAATTTTGTTTTTTTTTAAAGAGAATTTGACTTGAAGTTAGTGATCAAATTGTTGAAGATTCTCTTAGTCATATTTTATATTTCGCATTAATTTATTGAAAACTAAAGCTATAATTTAAAATGATTCCCAACAATTGATTATTGCTGTCCTAATTAGTGAAATATAAAAGCTAACCCAATCCAATAATCAAAATATTATTTCTATATTAGCCCTTTTAATTAAAAAGAATAAACAAATAATTTCTTAGTAAGTATACTACTGAAGACCATCAACCGTATATATACGAAGTTGACCGTTATGTCTCATATGACCATAAGTTGTGGATAACCAAAAGAAGGATGTGGAGATAACGGCGACAATGGGGGAACGTTGAAGATACCCTTAGCATCCATGCCTTCCCAAACGGCCGTCCAGCTTGACGGGGTTAACGGACAAACACCACTAAGGGTCTGTGACTGTATATTGTCAGATTCTGCCGAACTCTCCTTCTTAACTTCTAAGCCTTCCCAAAAGGCCGTCCAACTTGACGGAGTTAACGGAGAAACACCAGTAACGGTCTGTGACTGCGTGATGTCAGATTCCGGCGAACTCTCCTTCTTAATTACCTTGGTTAGTACTTGATCTTTCTCTTCTGTTTCGTAATCTCTGCGTCTTTTCTGGCTAGAATTGTTTGCCGGTAGTTCAGATCGGTTAGCTACAGTTTCGACTTCGTGAGGGAAATTGAGTATCGCTTTGCTTCCTCGCATCTTGAAAGCTGCACGATCGTAAGCTTTAGCGGCATCAATGGCGGTCTCGAAGGTTCCAAGCCAAACCCTAGATCCTTTACGATTCGGATCTCGAATCTCCGCCGCGAATTTCCCCCATGGACGTTGCCTCACACCTCTGTAGTGTTTATTGTCGTTGAGATGTGTTGCTTTTTTATCTGGAATAGTTGCGGCTGGTTGAGATTGTTGGACGAAGTCGATCCACTCGATCTTCTTCATGGGAGGGAGAGAAAGCTTCAATGAAGGTCTACGATTGTTGAAACTCGATTGAGAACTTGAAGTTATGGTTTGAGGCTCCACAGGAGTGGAGATTTGAGGTTTGGTTTCGAAGAGATTTCTGCTGCTGTCGTCTTCTTTAAGCTCCAAGTAATCAGAGATTTCGATTTCTGATTCTGTTAGTGATTCAGAAGGTTCTAGGGAGTGGAAATAATCGTTAAGGAATAGAGATTCAGAGGTTTCTGTTTGGGAGCAGAGAGAATCAGATTGAGAGGCGAAACTTTCTGGGGGGGTTTCTTCATTAATTGATTCAAGAGAGGAGAAATCTCCTAAGAGATGGAGTCGGATGTGATCGAGAGCTGAGGCTTCGAATATTGTCTCCATGAGAGAGAGTTTGAGCGAAGTTGAGAGAGAGAGAGTTGAGAGATGAGACTTGAGAGTGTAAGAAAGTAAGAAGGGTATTTATAGTAAAGGGAGATGGAATTTGTTGCGTTCAGAACACAGAAAAAGCGAGTTTCAAACGTGGTTCGTAGTTGGGAGTAAGAAGCATCGTTTTTATTTGAATAATTTTGGAGGCTTTAAATAAATCCAAGAACTATTTCTAGGTTACTTCTGTGCTTGCTCACAACTTTGAAGAACTGAGTCCGCTTTAACTCAGCCAAAAATTTGAACGAGTCTAATCATCCCAGCTCGTTAAGGATATGATTATGACCGGTACCCATTCATTGTGCACTCAATAAATAAATAAATAAATAATTGCAGTCTATTATCATCATATTTCTTGATCAGCCAATCATATTGTCATTTTTCATCATCATCTTCTTCTTCTTCTTCTTCTATGAATTGTGCTCCATACTTATGGTTGTGACACGAGAGAATTACGAGTACGATTCACCCCAACTTTAGAAATATAGGAACATGAAAAGATGAAATATATATACTAATTAAAGAAAATTGTAAAAAATCTCACATGTAAAATGCAACTAGTGGGATTAAGATACAAATTTTAAACTAAAAATTAATTAAAAAAGTGGATTTCTTTTTTGAAGTTGTGATACAAACCACAACTTGTGATTTGCAAATAATTTATTCAACTGATGTTCCTTGATCGAAGAGAGATCTAGTTCAGATATCAATCTATCCCTATATTTGTCAAGATTCAACTGATATATTGCTTTGAGAAAAATATTTTTTGGATTTTCAAAATATCCATTTCTACCAAAGTAAAACAACGTAACTTCTTATAAAATAAAAGGATTATGATGAAAAAAATATAATAGAATAACAATTAGAAAAAAAAAGTACAATACAAGAATGTTAAACAATCTAGAACCATCTAGACCCGACTTGAATCAAGCAATTCGGGTTGGGTCTGATCCAGATTAATTGAAAGTAAAATGATTCGGATATGATTTTATTTTGTAGGATTCGAATCCAGATAAAAAATTATGTATCTGAATACAGATATACCAAGATCTAGCCCAGCTCCAACCCATTTTAAGACCTACTTAGTGGAGTATTCGAGTATTTAACATAAATGTATTTTGTGGGCCCACTCAAATTGAGAGGGTGTTCCACAAGTTTTAAAGTTTGAAAACTTGGGTTCGTTTTGAGTGTCCAACGAGTCAAGTAAAGTCGAATCAAATAAAAATATATTAAGTCTATAAATACTTTAAAAAATAATTTTTAAAATTCTTGAATAAATAAAAATGTTTATTTTTATACTCAACCAAAAAACAATATTCTCACTGCATTTTTATACACAAATATTTCATATAGCCAAATAACTAGATCGGTTTTTGATCTGACTCACTGCATTTTTAGTTGATTCGGCTACATCAATGAGTTGATCTGTCGAGTTTGGGTGCCGTATCTCTTTGAAATCCAGTTGAGGCTGCATTGAGTTTTGAGTCAACTCAAGGAGTTTTACAACTATGACTTATGCAAAGTCCATACACTTAGGTCTGGAGAGAGTTTTTTGAACTTCATAGGAGTCTTTAAATAATTCAGATAAAGAGGGTTTTAAAATTGTTGAAATTAGTCGTTCTTCACTTTCGTTGTGTCTGGGATCATTTACTTGTAGGCATATAAGGATGAAAATGTCTTAGTGTCAAGAAAACTGGCTTGGGCGCTTAAGATATATACCTTGTTCTCTAATACGGGTATGAGATTACGTTCTGATAACTTCCTATTCAGTTAGCCATTACATGACAAATTCTTTATATATCCGAGGCTCTCACATATATAGTGATGCCAGGCTCCCACAAAGCAATTCGATAGGCTGTGCAAGCTTCTTCTCAGGTAAATTCCAGCTCTAGTAGAATATTAGGAAATACTAGAGTAGTTCCTAATGTCACATATCATCTAAGGCTGTCATCCTTGTGATGATTCAAAAGAGACAAATGTGTTTTAAGAATATCTACAATACCAAAAAGGAAAGGAAATTTTAGATCATTTTTAATGTGTTAATCCTGAACTTAACTAGAGTATAACTTTTGATCTAGAATTATTATTAGGAAAATGCTCATGTAATATTAAAATTTGGTATCAATTGTCACATTATTGACGTG
>NW_028237577.1:0-16198 GCF_017979445.1 Akebia trifoliata | reverse complement strand
TGAACCGATAATTTTGCCAGAACATCTCGGCTAGGTCCTGCCAGCTCTTAATGAGTGAGTGATCCAATCCAGAAAACCATTTGAGTGTCGACCCTGTTAAGCTCCTCTGAAATAACTGTACCAATAACCTGTCATCCTCGCCATACTGGCACATGGATCCACAATACAACTTCAGATGTGACAGCGGGCACCCTACTCCATTATATTTTTCAAACTCCGGACACTTGAACTTGACCGGTAATTGAGCATTGGGGTAGAAGCATAGATCCTTGAATCGGGTTTCGCTCATAGTGTTGAGGCCCTTCATCCTCCTCATCTCTTCCTGCAGAGATTCGATTTGCTGAGCCAATTTTTCATCTATTGCGCTTTTGGCTTCCGTAGCCCTGTACTTGCATTCATCGTCGGGAATGACCACAGGGGGTGGTCGATTCTGTGGAATATAGAGCGGAGGGCCCTGATACATTGGCACCGTAGGAGGTGGGGTGGTCTGTTGATCTGGTCGTGTTTGTTTAAGGGGTTCCAGATTTGATCCAGATGCTTGGTGCTGAGCGGCTTGCGTTTGTAGGAAGTCAGTATTACTAAAAACAGCCATCAACATTTGTTCTTGTCTTTTTGTTGTTTCTACTAACTTCGCTATCATTGCATTAGCTTCGACAAGTTCACTTGTCTCAGGTTGTGGGTCCTCTGAGTTGCTCATAGCTGATGTAGATCGAAGGAAATACTGAGGCTTCTCAGGGTGTTTGTACTTCTTTCGTTTGGCCACCTTTGGGTACAGAAGACCAAGCATTACTATCTTGTTTACAAAAAGAAAAATGTCTAACATTTTATTAGGTCGGGTAAAGTTTTTTTTAAGTAAACGAGTTTTAAAGAAAGAGTTCTTTGGTTCGGAGCCGACATTAATGCGAAGTTGGCATTAACACGGGACTAGTAAAATATTTTGAAAAAGAATTACATCAACACAGAGCTGGCATCGACACGAAGTCGGAAAAATATTTTGAAAAATGTAGTCTCATCAGCACGGAGCTGGCATCGACACGGAGTCGGAATTTTTTTTTTTTTTTTTTAAGGTAGTTTCATCAGCACAGAGCTGGCATCGACACGGAGTCGGTAAAATTAAAAATATTTCATCAGCACGGAGCTGGCATCGACACGGAGCCGGTAAAAATTAAAACGATTACATCAGCACGAAGCTGGCATCGACACGGAGTCGGTAAAATTTAAAAATGATTACATCAGCACGGAGCTGGCATCGACACGGAGTCGGTAAAATTTTAAAAACGATTTTATCAGCACAGGGTTGGCATCGACACAGAGTCGGTAAGACATTTAAAAATGATTTCATCAGCACGGAGCTGGCATCGACACGGAGTCGGTAAAACATTTTAAAAAAGAAATTTCATCAGCACGGAGCTGGCATCAACACGGAGTTGGTAAAATTTAAAAACGATTTCATCAGCACGGAGCTGGCATCAACACGGAGTCGGTAAAGTATTTTGAAAAAATAAATTTCATCAGCACAGAGCTGGCATCGACACGGAGTCCGTAAAATTTAAAAACGATTCCATTAACACGGAGCTGGCATCTATACGGAGTAGGTAAAGTATTTTGAAAAAAATGAAATTTCATCAGCACGGAGCTGGCATCGACACGGAGTCGGTAAGATAAAAAACTTCATCAACACGAGGATGGCATCGACACGAAGTCGGTATGGCATTTTGAAAAAGAAGATTACATTTTGAATTTTGTATACCGACCCATTAAACAATTCATTTATGCCATGATTATCCACAAAGAAACTAAAAAAAAATTTATTGAACTATTGAAAATTACTTGACAGATAAGATTTTCCTTGAATAACAATTTTCAATAACTCTGTCTTACATTCTTTTACATGGACGCTTGGATTTGTTTTGATCGTCATCAGGATTGCAGGGACAATTAGGCTTGCTTCTTTTGGTTCTAACGACTAGCTCTTTGAACTCTGCTGGTCCATCTGGATATCGTAAGGTGCGCTTATTCCAAGCCTTCTCAATAAGATGCACTAACTTTTCAGTCAATGGTTCAGGAGAAAAGAATTGTTTGTGTTGAGGTAGCGAAAACTCTATAGGTACTGCGTACTGTTCTGAGATCAAGGCAGGTTGGTAAAAAGATGTCTCCTCCAGTCCAATCAAACAGACATAATAGGATCCTTTGGTACCTAAAACAGGGTAGTCCGTCATCCACCAATGGCATCTCAAACCAATATGACGGACAAGGCGAGAATCCAACCATTTGCTCCAAGCCTTAACTGAGTTGTGACGAACTAACATGTTTCTCTTGGAAAAGTGCTCTGGCCTATACTCGAGGGTTGAAAGAATGTCCACAATTTTAAGATGATCGCAAAACCACATATAAAGTAGGTGAGGGCTTCCTTTGAAATCCCTTCCCTCACCATTTTTTATAGCATCCAAACCTGAGAAGGTTTCAGCTAGAATAAGAGGTACAAGGTTGGCTTTTCTAGAGAGCTGGGAAGCTATGTCTATGAAAGACTCAGGAACAGTTTGACCCTCACTTTTGGAGGTCAGTATGTACTGGGCTAAGATCCCTAAACACAATCAATAGTCTCTAGTGGCTCTCCATGCTTCTGGTTTTACATTGATGAGATGACTGTGGGAGTGGTATAGACTCAATAAGGGTACTAAATCCAATCTCCTGTTACGGACTAAGGCTTTGGCTTCTTCCTTTGAAATGTTTAGGCCTGTGGCGAGGTCACCAGAATATCCTATCTTCAATGAAGGCCTGACTATCGGACCTGAAGTAGATATCCCCATGATGCCACAATAGTCTTCATGAGTAGGACACAAGTGCATATGCCCAATGTGAAAGATGTGAAGATAAGGATTCCAACGCTTAGCCATAGCGTGCAAAAGGTTCCAATCTATCTCAAACTCGTGGAAGTACAGAGTGCATCTCAACATGAATTTTCCAAAGTTGAATTTCTCTACGGTGTGCATCCCCGTGATGGTTGTTTTGACCAATTGGTCGATTGGGTTATTGCCTGCAGCCAGCATCCTGAGTTGATACAAAAGAATAGTTCAGTACATTTCCAAGGTCCATGTAAAATTACTTTTCTTTTGAAAAATTTTGTTCTTCTTGAAAAATACTTTCTTGGAAACACTTTTCTTTTTGAAAACATTTTTTCCCTAGAGAACACTCTTTTTGGAAAATCTACTTTCTGAAAAATATTTTTCTTTTGTAAACCACTTTTCTTTTTTGAAAATTTGATTTTTATTTTGATTTAAATGGCCCGGCCTATCATGATCATTGGATTGAGATGGACTGGGTCATTCAAGAAATGGATTCTTTACTGGGTCGGTGCACCCATTTTAATTTCTGAAAATAAAATTTTGATCCTTGAGGACAATCATAAACTCTGATTTCATCATTCATATCATTCACATACATCAATCATTAGGTTCCATTCAACAACCCGGGAACACCCGCGATAAGTTCGATTCGTGACTTATAAGGAAGGTTTCTAGACTCTAAGCTTACTACGTGCAATGCATTTTTATCTGGCCACCCTTACCCAAGCACACCTATATACCTCTCAAGCGTACTCAATCAGACGGTACGTGGTGACTTGGTTTGATATACCGTATAGGTGATAATCTAAAACTTCAATTCACTTCTCTGAAGCCAAAAACAGTCAGTTTGATCCCCAGTTGAGAGGTGGCGCACGATGCTGAGCAAGGGCCCACTTAAGTACCTCTCGTCTAGAATAGACGTAGTCTATCCCCCTCGTACAGTAGGATACAGCGGGACAGGATCTTGCTTAGGCACTGGTTTTGACAAAGAAGTGCAATTGATGTACTTGGATTATCTTTTATATACCTACAAGTACGAGTCAGGAGTTGTAGCTTTCATAAATGGTTTTTGCATCCCGCGAGGGGACCGACCACGTACTAGTACTACGTTGGCAATCGGGACATGTGACCGTGCGGCTTACAATAGGACAAAGGCTCAGGTCGCTCCAACGTGGGTGTATCAATATACCTTTCAGAATCACCTGATCAAACGGTATTGATGCCCCAGTTTTATATACCTTACGGTACGTGATTGGAGTTGTGGTTTTCATGAATGACGTCGCATCTCCGAGGAGACCGGGCCACGCACTAATACCACGTTGGCTATTAGGGACATGCAAGCGTGCAATACAGTAAAGTAAACGTGCTAGTGGTGTGTGCAAATAGGATAGGGTGTGCCCGGGGCATTTTCCAGATGAGTGGGCCCGTTGGCCAGATCATAACTTTTTAGATAATTTGTCCATAAGGGTTGCACATTCATTGTTAAGCATCAACCAATCGATTTTTTTTTTTTCATCATTTTTTTTAATTTTACGAATGAACTAATCATAAAAGGACTTCTCTTTTTTCATTATAGTCCAACCGATGATCACTTTGAATTTTCAATTTGATCAAACAAAAAGTGGCGAGCGGTACGCCCTGAGTTTGAAAAATATGATCCGTTTGATTTTTTGAAGCTTTAAAACTTAAAATAAAAATAAGTTCCAAAAAGAAAAGTTTCCAAGATTGATGTAAGGAACAAGTTGAGCACAAAAAAAATATTTTTTATTTTATTATTATTTTATTATTATTTTTTTTATTAATTATTTTTTTTGTGCTCATTTTGAGGTACATTGCCTCTGGTTTTTGGCTTGGGCCAATTTTTTTTCCTTATTTATGCTCTTTTTTCCTACTCATTTTGTATCGCGACGAGACGTCAAATGGAAATGATAGCGTAAACGATAGTAAATGAGCTCAGAAATCGATTCTGACTTGTCAAAATATTACTGACTTTGTCACATTTTGTAGAAAATTTTGTTCTACCCCAAATCGATATACACTAATAGCTAATCAGATCGACTGTCCATTCGGCCAAAAAAGAAGAAAAATAGAAAATGATTTTTTTTTATTTTTTTTATTTTTTTATTTTTTTATACCCATTTTGAGGCACATTGCCTCTGGTTTTTTGGCTTGGGCCAAAAAAGAAATTTTTTTTTTCATTTGTTTGATGATATGCATGCTTAAAAGGACATAATCGGAAAAATAAAGTAAAAATCAGATTTTTTTTTTTTGCAAGTAAGTAAATAAATAAAAGAAACCTACCAAAAAAATAAATACAACAAACACAACAAGTATTGTTAGCTTGCAAAATAAAAAAATTTGAAACCTTTTTTTTTTTCTAAAATAACCGAGTTGACACGAGGGTAGAGCCTTTACTCCCCAGTGGAGTCGCCAAGCTGTAGACACGTGATTTCATCATTACGATGACCACATCTACAATTGTTTGGAGTCGCCACCATTCATTTTTGTAAGTGGGTGTGAATGGTCACCCGATGTGCATTTTTTAGAAAATGTGACATTTTTGGCGTTTTAGTGACTCTCGATGGATAGGAACTAATCTAACTTTGAGATTCGGGGTAAGCGGCTCGGTTAGAGAAAAGGGAAGGTGTTAGGCACCCTTTTTTCCCCACTAAATAGTGGTAACCTCAACTCAACTTGGTCATTTTTTATTTAAAAAGATGTGAAAGACAACGTGTCACGTGGGTGCATTTGTACCCTAGATAGGGGTTCATTTTCGGCTTGATTATAGGGTCATTCCATTAATGGAAATGACCCTTATAGACCTTTAGCCTTGGGGTCCATTCATCCTAAAAAATAAAATGAATGGGAGAGGGGTGATAGAAGAGGGAGGAGGAGAGGGTGTAGAAAAGAGAGAGGGGGGGGATTGCCTTGAACCCACCTTGTATCTTCTTTCTTCTTTTCTTCTTCTTGAGTCCTTAGTATTTTATGAAAATACAATTCTTGTATGGTTGAAGGAGTAGAGAAGAGATGATGAGAGAGATGAGTGGAGTATAATAATTTTTTTGTGAGACTTGGGGGAGAGAATTTGTAGTATTTTTTTTGTAAGAGTGGGAGGGGAGAATTTTTGTAGTGAAAGTTGGGGACTTTTTTAGGAAGAGGAGGAGGGTATTTATAGATGTTGAGGAGTTATTTTGAGGGTAAAGTTGGGTGAAATGAAGAAAAATGATAGAATGATTATAAGTTTGAGAAAGAAATGGATGTAATTTAGAGGAGATTGGAGGTATTTAGGGAAGGAGGGTTAAATGGGTGAGTTTTGACCCAAATGGTTTGGATCTTACCCAACCCATTTGGGTGGAGTGTTTGGTGAGGTGAGTTTAAGATGGTGGTTGAGATTAAATGGTATTTGGTTTAAGAGAATGGAGGATTTAAAGAGGTGGTGATGATATTTTGGAGGGTGAGGGAGATGATGCCATGTGTCAAAGTGGTTGGAAATGAAGGGTTGAGATAGGTTGATGGGAGAGGTTGAGTGTTTGACTTGAGAGGATGGTGTAGGTTTAGGTTGTAGATGTAGGTTTTGTATGGAATGATGAGGGTAGATTAGGGGAGGTATAGGTTAGGGATGTGGATTGATGTGTTTGATTTGAGAGAAAAGGTGATGGGTTGATGTGTGGGTAGATGAGGTTTAAAGAGAATTAATGGGGTAGGTGGTTGGATGAGGAAGGTGAGATGGAGTGATGACATGTGTCATCTTTTGATGATAAAAGAGTGATTAGTTGAGTGGGTTGTGGTTTATGGGTAAGGGTTGTGGGTTGGATAATGAATTAGATATGGTTAATGATTTGTGGGCTTTGTAGTGTTGGGCTTGGGTTTTAGAAATGATTTTGGGTTTTAGGGATTGGTTGAGGGTTATTTTGGAATGGATTTTGAGGGTATAGGTCGGTTTTAGATTTTAGGTGATGTGGGATTGATTTTAGGTTAGGGGTAAGGTGAGAAATTGATTTAGGAAAGTGTTAAGGGCTTGTGGGCCTTAGGTGGGCCTATGGTTTTTGCGGATTCGAAGGCGGAGCGGTGGTAGTAGAGAAGGGGTAGGCATCCCAAGTCTCACATTTTTAATTTTTTAATTTTTTTAGATTTTTGCAATCATTAGTTTGATAAAAAATGTCACGTGTTGGCGAATCGGGCTTTTTAGGCCCGTTGGTAAAATTTATCGAAAATTTGACATTTTTTATTTTGGAAGCGGAGCGGTGAATATTGGGAAAGCGTAAGGTATGCCGAGTCCTTTTGGTGGGCCTCCTAAACCATTGAGAGGTCTTAGGGGCCTCGGTTTGGTAAAAATGTCACTTTTCAATGACTTGGGCCCTTAAGGCCCGTTGGCCCATTTTTTTAGAAAATCGATATTTTTGGGCCTTTCGAGAAGTGGCCCGTTCAAATTGAGGTGTCTACACTTATGATTTCAGATATTTATAACTTAAGTAGAACGTAAACGTCATTTCAAGAGTTATTTTTCCTGAATACCGATTTGGACAAACTTATACTCTATTTTGTGTGATTTTTCGACATGAATCTAATGGTATGATCAGATTTCCTACACTATAATTCTAAAGTGAAGTTTACCTATTTGATAGTTACTTCATGCAAAACTCAATGATTTTAAAATTTTCTCGATTAACTTCTGATTAAATTGTGCTTGCAGGCTAAAGTATATTTTTTAATCATTTTGAACCCAATAGCGAAGTTAAATTTTATTAAAGATGAATAATAACAAAATCCAAGTATTTTACTTTAAGTCTCTCTATAAGAATTTTCTCCAAACTTCACTATTTTATTTCATCGGGATACTAATTAGAATTCGGAGGATTATAACTATCACGATCATAAATCTATGCAAAAAATAATAATAATAAATAAGTAATGTTAATACTTTCAAGAGACACTATGTAGACTAATTAAAAATTTAAATAATGCACATACTATTGCAATTGGACCATGGTCCAAATCCCTATGTACACTAGAGGGATCAATATCAATCATCCTGTCAATCGCTTCCTACAAATTAAATAAATAATAAATAATAATAAATATTTAATTTAATAATTTCTTATACACGAAAGTAACATTAATGTGTTATATAATCTTTAACCCAATGTTCAAGTGTATAGAAAAATCAAATTTTACATACTTTTCCCATTCAACATGTTCAAGTGACTGGCGGGGTACTCATTTATGTGTTTGTTGGTATTGAACATTTTCAAGAATGCAAACATTCCATTTTTTATTAATAGGATATGATCATTTACTACCAGCATTCATTACTATCTCACATGCTCATTTAGGGCATATTTTTCTATCCTTAGGCATGTAATTCATGGCGTACAACATTGCCTCATCCATGAGGAAACATTCAGTAATAGATCCCTCTGAATATGTATGATTTAATACGTATCATTTGTACGTTTTCATCATCTAATATGCGTCTGTCATTTAATATTAGATCTTGACGTTAAACTTATTAATACAATATAGAAACAAATACATAATATAAGTCCACAAACTTGAGCTTTCTCTACCAAATGCATAATAAGGTGTCATAAAAATAAAAGATACTGGTAACTGTCGAATAGTAACGTGCAAAGCTTTATGTGTCTTGAATGTAGCATCAACAATACTAGTAATAGTTGTTGTGTGAGAATATGATAATCATAAGGCTTAAAATTTTTTAACTCATTGTATTCTAAGCTCACGTTATGTTTATAGTTTGCACTATACCCCATAAGAATCTTTAAATTATAGAAAGTCTTACAAATTAACTTTTTTTCTTGTCAAAATAGTATCTAAGAAGCTTTTAGGTATGTCAACCTGCCATTTTTTTCTACTAGCTACAACTTTTTTCTTATTCTCATATCTTTTTGATCTTAACGAGTTTGAAGATCATCATTAATCTTATCCTTCATATTCATAATTATTGCAAAAAGATTTTCTATTATATTTTTCTCTACGTGCATTGCATACAAATTATGACGAATAGGTAGATCCTATGGAAATGAAATAATATATGTTAGCTACAACCATCATTATATAGTATAAATCATTAATATTTTAAAAAATTATAGCGCACCTTCCAATATGGTCAATTAAAAAAGATCAATCTCTTAGACCAAGCAAATGATTCATTTTCATCTACAGACCTTTTCCACTTATTGCCTAATACTTTTTCAAATTTTGTTTGGATATTTTTCATATTTCTTAATACATCAAAATCACTTAAATGCCGAGGATATTTTCTATGTTCTTCATTTTCATTAAATTATAATTTTTAACTCCTAAAAATATATCTTAGATTTGTTAGAAATCTTCTATGTTCCATATAAGTAAATTTTCTTTCATGTTTTAGTCACAATGCCTCTATTCTTTTGCTACAAACAGGACAACCATACTTTCCTGCAGTCCTACAACTTGATAAATGACCATACACGGGAAAATCATGTATTACTCATTACAAAATTGATTTCATTGTAAAATACTCCTTTTATGAGAGTCATATATTATTGTTCCACTTGGCTATAATTCATTTAATTTTACAATTGATGACTATAAGTAAACGTCAATATCATACCCATGATCTTTTTTTCCAGGAATCAATAATGTTAACATTGTAAACTCCTTTCACATAAATAGGGATGGAGAAAAATTATACAGGACAATCATAACAGGCCAATAACTATAAGAATTGTTATTGTTCCCAAAAGGATTTAATTCATATGTTGAAGTCCTAATCGAACATTACGTGCTTCAATAGCAAATGTATCCCACTTACGATTTACTTGTTGATAACAGGAAAAATCCCTTGGATGACGCATACTTAATTCATTCGGTACTAAACTCGCATCTTCATGCCATGTCATATTCTCTACAATCCACGGTATATTGTACATTTTTTGTAGTCTTGGTGTTAATAAAAAGTATCTTAATTTTTTTACGGTAAATAGGAGCTTTTTAATTTCAAATTGTTTATCAATTTACATCTACTATCATTATTTTAATGTTCTCTCCAGTATAGTATACAATCGTTACGTCATGCATGGATAATCTCGTACTTTATATGCAAAGATTTAACCATCTGTTTAGTAGTAAAAGTATTATCTGACAATATTCTCATCAGGTAAAATCTTTTTAATTAATTGTAACAACTCTGATAAATTCTTATTAAACTATTGATAGCTAGCCTTCATGCTCAACAAATCCATTCTCACGGCTAATTTTATATTCTCAATTTGACAAGATGGATATATAAATTGCATCGAATCCTCCATCAATTTCTTATATTGAATATCCTCTAGTAAATCATCATGAATGAACTTGAACATCATCTTCGTCATTAATTTCATCCACATATGCAGGCGTACTAGTCCCTATATGATCTTGAACATTATCCTCATCACGAATACGTTCAAATGTGTCATTTACCATATCAACCATCTTTAGAATGCATTTTCTTTACGATTACTGGTAGACGGACCAATAACGATATGGACATCATTTATGAGGATTTCTTCGTGATAGATCCATGTCATGTAGGAAGTATCTATACTATCACATATTAAATGTGTATAAATATCTCTAAATGTTTTCTTTCCTCCTAAAAAATTATAATATTTAATACAATGACAACAATACCAATCATCACTCTCCAATTTATTTATATTATCTCTTATGAATCTAAATAATGAATTTAAATTCTTCTAAGTATTCAATAAATAGTTTGGGTGTCGTCATCCATTCTTTGCTTGGGGGTGTAGATGAGGAA
This sequence comes from Akebia trifoliata, assembly GCF_017979445.1. Taxonomy (NCBI): domain Eukaryota; kingdom Viridiplantae; phylum Streptophyta; class Magnoliopsida; order Ranunculales; family Lardizabalaceae; genus Akebia; species Akebia trifoliata. The sequence goes on along the minus strand of NW_028237577.1, from coordinate 5,548 downwards.
GACATTTTCTACAAATGAAAATAAAAATAAATTAATTATTTATGAAAGAAAGTGAATAAAAGCTAAAATAAAGATAAATGCCCTAACAAGGTATTTTCTAATATCTTATGGTAAAAATATGATTTTTCAATGTCGTATAGGACTCAATAATCAAAAATAGAAAACAAAACTAAGAAAAAAAAATAATCAAGAAATTCAAGATCCATTGAAACAAGTGAGATTCTCAACTTTCCAATCAAGATTCTCAACTTAATTATCTAACAAGATCGTAAACATCAATAATTAAAAATATCGAATACTATTCCAAAGAAAACAACCCACATAAATTGAGTTATTGCAAGATAATAATCTATTAATCAACTATTTCTTTTATAGTGCTAAAATGTGAAGATAGAACAGAAGATATGTAATATATTGCCAGAACTTAATGAAATGGAAGTTGATGTCCATCTCTAATTGATGGGAATGATTAGGACTCATTTTGCAAAATACATCATAACTGAAGGTTTATTCTACTTATTATCGTATTCACAAGGTTAGTCGATCAGTTAGAAGTGATTATCTTTACATGCTGAATAATAGTAAATGTCATAACTGGATAATAATAAATGTCATACTCATAACTCTTACACCAAAGCCATTTTGAGATGACTTTGCATCATGTAAATTTTCCAGCCACCTAAGCTAAAGCATTGTTCCTATGAACAAGTAGCTAGTAGGAAAATCTATAAAGAAATTGGTTACAAAATTGATTTCCCAGAATTAACAACAAATCACAATCACTTCAAGTGATCATGCCTAAGTTCCATATCTAGCCTATTAACAATGAGTCATCTTGTAATTCAACTCATCCACTTTTAGATTCAAAATCTTTTTATAACTCCACATCTAAAATTTTGATAGTTCTGATCTTGATTTTGATGTAGTATAGGAATTTTTCTTTGAATGTGAAAGATTAGCTTTCAAATGTAACAAGCAAAACAAAGAGCTAAAGATTGCCCACAAAGTGTAGGAAGAGAAAAAAAATTAGAAATCTTTAACCGTTGAAAAATTGTCTATGTTTTGTTCTTTTATATTTATCGTATATTTTCTGTATAACAAAATGAACAAGGGTAAGAGACGTAGCAAATAATGCATATGTAAATTGCAAAAGCATTTAGAGGAAAGATTGAGAAAAATGGAGGAGATACGGATCAACTCTACAAAACAAGTAAGTAGATTTGGAATTGGAATTTAAGCGAAAGTTCATCTTAGTTAAGTGCACCAAAACATATTGTGTCTTTTGCTAAAGCTACTCATAATGCATGGATATTGATAGATCCAAACCACTGTTGCCTACCCTACCTAGGAATACTCTTTTGAGTGACAAAATTATTTTTTTAAATGTCTCTAAAAGCACAAAGTTTGAAAATGGAAAAAGCACTCATACGTTCAACAATGATTTGCATGTTTACCATAAAAACGTTCTGCACTTCATCATTCCCGAAATAAGTGGCAGTATGTTTACTATAAAAATTCTAACTTTTACTTTCAAGATTGTTATTGTAGTAAATAATATCATGCAAAACCTTACAAACCATCACACTAACAATTAGACTCCCTAACCACAAAATAAAATACAAAGGACTTCCTAGATTTGTCATCCACTCATATAAACATATAGAAAGTTGGAACTAGAAAAATAGATCTCATAAACTTATGGTAAACTTGTTAGCTAAATAAGCAAAAAAAGAAATCTTGAGGTGTCGTACTAGAAATCGGTGTTAAGAGTCCAACATAGATTAGGTATCCCATGCAAATTTGATAAGATATTTAATATTTCCTACTGGTTTTTACCCAAATATGAAGATCAGATGCTATATTGATGATAAGACATACAAATACCCATTAAGATTCTAGTTGCATACTTATCTTTTTAATGTGTATGCAAGGGTATTTTGACAAATAGCATTAAAATTAGAATCTGAAATCCTAAAATAATTGAGAACAATCTAAGTTTCGATTGAAAGCCTTAATATATCTTAAGATTAGATAAAGAACCTGAACATGCCCTCGATCTACGAGTTACAGATCAACTTTTTTGGGTTTTGGGAGTCGCTACCTAGTTTTTAGGTCTAGGAACCTAATCACGACTCTAAACAGATGACTAACACTAATCTATAAAAAAGAAACCATAGGTCCGAGGATCATGTTACGGGATTGGAAGGTGTTAGGCACCAATCCCGCCTGACAAATGTCGGTCTCTACTTTTTTCAACGAAAAATTACATTACTAAAAAGACCTAAAAATAAATAAATAAAATTATTTAGATAATTGCGACAATTAGTTCCCTTAGAGCTGGCGGAGAGCGTCCTCATGTGAGTTTTCCTATTTTTTCTCTGTCACTAGATCCGCTTTCGATCTTAAGGATGAGGTATCCTCCTACTAGATCTGAATTTTTTCTAATTTTTTAAGATATTTTTTTAGCAAAAATTGGGGTTTGGATGTTAGATAAGGACTTGGGACTTTAGATTTGGGATTTTAGGAAGGATGGGGAGAATTTCTAGCCTCTCTTTCCTAAGGTTTTTCTTGACCTGCCAGATTGGGTTATGGAGGCTCCTATTTATAAAAAATTTTGGAAGTTTTTTAATTTGACTAAGTCTCATTATGATAAGTTTAATTAGGGTTTCTATTCTTACGTATAATGAAAGAATATTTTTTAATTTTTTAGGAGAACCCCCCTGATTATATTTTTAATTCTTTGGGACCCCAAATGGAAAGCCTTCTAATAAATATCAGGTGGGCCCCAAGTGGGCCACCACTTAAAATTTGGCTCGTGGGCTTAATTAATTGATATTATTTGTTTAAAATTTTAAATTTAATTTATTAAGATTTCACTTTACGTTCCTTAATATTTTAATTATTAATTTTTAAATTTTGAATTTTTAGGATTGGAAAATTATCGTTTTGTCGTTTTGCCCTCAAAGAGGACTTTCGCGTTTCAAAGTCATTTTTTGATGTTTTAGGATGTTTTGAAATCAGTTTTTCATAAGAAATTCAATGGAAGTATTGGTTTGTGCCATTTATGGGTTTTTGGCGTGAAGTGGTCATAAACCCTATGAGGGGTATTTTCGTAATTTTATTGATTTTGGTGAAAATTGATGAAATAATTTATTTGATTTTAATTTATTTTTTTGTGTTCGAAAAGATTTTCCTAAGCGTAGTGTAAGCTCTAGGGATGCTTTGATGTTAAGGATATTTTGGTAATTTGATAATTTTTTGGTGATTTTTTCTCGCAAAGCTTCTTTTTGTCGTAAAATGATGATTTCTATGTTTTTGGATTATATTTTCTTAGCGTAGCATGATTTTTAAAGTTTTGTTTGTATGAGATACTTCATCGAAATTTTTAAAACATATCTAGTAACAAAATAAAGCATTGGAATATTCATCCATTATTGGGAATCGTCACAATAGGGCTGATGAGTTGATTAATCAGGTTAGTGCGAAAGTGGGTTGTCTATAGATGTCCCTCATTAGCAGAGGGTTGAAACAAACTACATAACAAATTTATTTCAGTAGATAATATGATATTCGAATGTCAAAGCTAATAACAGTTCACTTTGCAGCCTGATTTAGCAATTCTTCGGGGTGTTCGGATCCTTGAGGGTAAAACTCTCCCCGAACTAAAAGGTTGTCAAGTCTTTAAGAGCGAGCTCTTATTGACGATGTCAGATCCTTGAATTTTAAAAAAATTCTTCCTGATTAATAGAACAAATGTACAAGTATGCACTTGAAATCTGAGATAAATCCCAAAGGGTTTTAATAAAAATTGAATAAAATCTAAGAAAACCTGAGCATAATCCGAGAAAACCCTTGGCGGTATCTTAGTATAATCTAAAAAAACCCTTAGCGGTATCTAAGCATAATCCGAGAAAACCCTCGGCGATATCTAAGTACAATCCGAGAAAATCATCAGTGGCATCTGAGCATAATCCGAGAAAACCCTCGATGGTATCTGAGCATAATCCGAGAAAATCCTCGGTGGCGTCTGAGCATAATTCGAAAAAATCCTCAATGGTATCTGAGCATAATCTGAGAAAATTCTCAACGGCGCCTGTTTTCACGGCGGTATCTAAACATAAACTAAGAAAATCCTTGGTGGGGTTTAAGTATAATTTGAGAAAACCCTCAGCGGTATCTGAGCAAGAATGAATAACTCTAGAAAGAATAAATGAATTGGAGAAAGAATGAATGACTCTAAAAATAATGAATAAATCTGGAAAATAATTAATGAATTTGGGAAATAATGAATGAATGAATCGGAGAAAACATGAATGAGTCTGGGAAACTGGGAAAGAAAAAATGAATGAATCTGATGAAGAATGAATAAATCTGAGAAATGATGAATGGATCTGGGAAAGAAAGGATGCCTTATTTACTATTCTAGGTGGAAGGGTAATGAGTTATTCTCTGGAAAAAATCAAATATGATATTAGAAACGCTTTTGTTTGAACCTCAAGGTTTTATCAAAAATTTTATGAATTTAAAACCTGAATTTTCGCTTCCTTTGAACCTTAGGGGTTTTCTAAAAAATTGTTATCAATAGGGTAGCCTTAAATTCGGGGTTCCCATTATCCTTTCAGGATTAACATTGATCAAACTTGAGAATAAAATGCCCCTAGTTTGATAGGAAATACTGCACTGGAGATAATTGAACACAATTTAAAAATAAATAAATGTCCCCAATGTAAAGGGGAAAGCTACGTACTATAGAAAAAAACAATGCCCCTTATTATGAAGATTTGAAACATTTAATTACTACAAACGCAATAAAGATTTAACTTTTAATTTTAAATTTTTACATTGAAGATTTTGAGTCATACTCAAGAAAATAAAATATTTCTTTTTGAGAATCATCGTAAAATCCACCTTTCATACTCTTGGTTCACTTGGAGAAGCAAAAAATTTCAGATCAATCGTAGACAAGATACTTGTGGCTTCTGAGTCTTTACCTGGTTTAAGTTGGATATTGAAACTTGATCATTTGGACTTTTGATGTTTCGATTTGGACCGCCTTTTAGCTTTAAACCTCTACGGAGAAAATTTTTTTTTGTTGCTCTAACTTTTATCTAGATTATCTTTGCAGGTTTTCAATCTAGCGAGCGTGTTCTAGCTTTTGCCTAGATTGTCTTTTCTGATTTTCAATCTAACGAACTTACAATTTTTTATTTTTGCTCTAATTATTGTCAAGGTCGTTCTTTCAAATTTTCAACATTGCGAACTTGTCTTAATTTTTGCCTAAGTCGCCCTTGCGAGTTTTCAACCTTGCAGGCTTTTTTCTTTATTCTAATTGTTGCCAAGACCATCCTTTCAGATTTTCAACCTTGCGAGCTTGCCTTAATTTTTTTTTTAAATCACCCTTTCGGATTTTCAACCTAGCAGGCCTCATTTTTCTTTTTATTCTCTTTTAAACTTTTGAAATTATTGTCTGATCATACTTTGCTACCTTCCTTGACTTTTTTGCATGGTACTTAGGAGGACCTTTATGGGTAAACTTAAGATTGGGCAT